>NW_009925226.1:91954-179396 GCF_000696875.1 Nestor notabilis | reverse complement strand
GTCCTCCATACCAGAGAGGCTTTAACCGCTTGGCTTGCTTAATTGCAGCACATGTTTCACATTCATGAATAACCTGGGCAATAGGGTTACTGCTAAGTCATTGTTAAGTCCACCCCCCTATCACGAGCCCATCTATATGTTGTGTCTCTGCCTTGATGGACTGAGGTGTCATGGGCCCACCGGGCTAAAAATAATTCACCCTTACGTTGCCAATCTAAATCCATCTGAGCCACCTCAGTCTATAGCAGCTCTATCCACTTGTTGGTTGTTCTGGTGTTCCTCGGTAGCCCAACTCTTGGGAACATGAGCATCTACGTGGCGTACCTTCACCACCAGGTTCTGCACCCGGGCAGCGATATCTTGCCACAGTGCAGCAGCCCAGATGGGTTTGCCTCTGTGTTGCCAGTTACTCTGCTTCCATTGCTGCAACCACCCCCACAGGGCATTTGCCACCATCCATGAGTCAGTACAGAGATAAAGTGCTGGCCATTTTACTCGTTCAGCAATGTCCAAGGCCAGCTGGATGGCTTTCACCTCTGCAAACTGACTCGATTCACCCTCTCCTTCAGCAGTGTCTGCAACTTGTCGCAGGGGACTCCACACAGCTGCCTTCCATCTCCGGTGCTTTCCCACAATACAGCAGGACCCATCAGTGAACAAGGCATATTGCTTTTCACTCTCTGACAGTTCATTATATGGTGGAGACCCTTTAGCACGCATCACCTCCTCTTCGGGTGACATCCCAAAGTCTTTGCCCTCTGGCCAGTCCATGATGACTTCTAGAATTCCTGGATGACTGGGATTTCCTATTTGAGCTCATTGTGTAATTAGTGCAGCCCACTTACTCCATGTAGCATAGGTCGCATGATGTGTAGAGGAGACCCTTCCTAGGGTATCAATGCACATGCACCAGAATGGACGCCAGCAACTGTTTCCACGGGGCTAGAAAAATTTTCTGCATGATTGTGTAATTACTTAATTTTTCCATTAAGTGGGGTAACACTTGCTGGCTCATCAGAATAGTGGCCACTGTTTGAAACAGGCCATTGGGCTGATCCCAGATAACAGTTATTTTCCTAACCTCAGCAATATCTAATCTTTTGTATAGATAATTCCTTACACATAAAAGATATTTATGTGATATTAATCTATGATATAAAATATACATTATATACACATATAAAATTCAAATGCAGACCTGAGAACTGATAAATGCAGACTGCCACCCCAAACCTTCCCAACACCTTTTCAACCTGCCTTTGTGCAGCTGTGTTTGACAACAGTCTGAGCCACAATTCGAGGGACCTGAAAGTTCAAAGTCACATCATAGCTTCAGTCACCTTTTTCTTTCTCCCATGTGTTTGAATTGTTTCTGGTCTTGGTTTTCTTAGGAAGTGTGTGTTTTTAGCAGTTATTTCAGGGGACTGGGTCAAATTCTGTTCTCAAACCTATAGATAACATACTAAAAAGAACTTTCTGTTGCTTTTCTCATGAATAAAATAAAATCAGAATTTAAGTCACTGGGTTGAGAAATGATGGATCTTTTGAAGTACTTTGATGTCCATCAGTTCCATTTCTGCCGTATTTTAATAGTTTAAGGATGAATAGTAAACAAAATATATTCAGAGAAGTATTTTAATTAAGGCACTTTGGTGTCCACTTTCGGGATAATGAAATTCCAAGGATACTGATGATTTGATATACAGCATACATATATCACTGATGGAAGGATCAATAAATACGTGCTTTTTTCCTACCATATAAACCTTTTGTTTCCTCTCCCCACTGTGCTTGGAGAATGTCCTGCCACCAGAATAGCTCATCTCCAGCTGACACCAATATAAAAAGCAAAGCTTTTCCTTGTGTGCATTTATGACTTGTCTGTCACTGGTTAATATTTCCAAGTTTTAATTTAAAAGTGCAAAAGGAAATACTGGCCACAAAGGATCTGGTCTCAATTTGAGAAATCTTCCAATTAATAGGAAAGCTTAATTAAAACATCCATTAAAAGTCCATAATATTAACTTAATGGTAAGAATGTGCAGAAGTGCTTGATTAGATTTTTTTTCATGTGTAAAATTAACACTAGTGACTTTCATGAAATGTCTTCAGCAGCCATTGTTATTCAGAGAATGGTAGCAAAAATTAAAGCCAGGCAGAATCCTGGCAATTTTAGAAGTGGTGGACAGCTCAGCCCTGTTGGAAACACACAAAATATTATCCAAAATAAATTAATGTATTTGCACAAGTCTTTGATATATATAAAAAATTTGTTTATTTCCCCTCAAATGTCTAACCTTTGGCCACTCTTTAGTGAAGCTGCATTTTCTACAGTGTACTCTTGAAGAACAAAGTACAACAGCAACTAGCAAAGTTTTTGAAAATACTACTGGAGCGAGGCTCAAGGAGCCAAAATCATTATTTTTGTATGGAGTGTTTCATACCAAACACAAACACTGGGGGGTCTTGACTGAACTCCTTTGCCCTCCTGCCGTTTATGCCTATGATATTGGGCAATTACACAGCATTGGCTGAAAGAGTATGCTGGGTAAGAAATTTTTCACTTATTGGGGGGTTTGGACTGCACTTGTCAACAAAAATGAGACCATATAGTAATCCTAATGAACTGAAGGGACAGATCATCTTGCTCCCCTCCTAAGATCTACCCTTCTTCTGGTTTTGCTTTCCTTTAAACAGGATACACTTTGCTCTATGCAGTTTGAAATTTAAAGGAAACCCAAGTCCCAAATTAATGTAAAACTACACTACAAATAAAAGTTCTATGGCTGAATAAGTCTGCGGGAGTTGCAATTAATGAGACTTGGCAGTGGCTTTTGCCAGCATGCTTATGCTACTGCTGAAATACACATACACACAGGCACAACACAGAGCCTTCCACATTGCAAGAGAACTATAAGGGACAGGTTCCATTAATCAAACTACTTTTCTTTTAACCAATACTTATTCCAAATACATTTGCATATTAGAAGGATTCCTGATGAAAGTGCTTTGTGTAATCTTTACACGTCTTTTAGGAAAAGTTGGGGGTTGACCCTTTTCATTTTTTGTTTTCACTTTTAGAGGGGAGCTCCTCAAGTGAAATTTCACAGTTTCTCAAAAGATTTCTGTGTCATTTCCAGTCTACACTATAGCCTTTGTTCTAATCCACACATATACCTTGAGATGTACAGTACAACAGTAATACACTCAGAGCTATATAACTCTGTACTCTTAGCTATTTCCTTGCATTCCCACTACTGTTAAGACAACTGCTTTTAAGCCACCTTGCCTTTAGCACAGAAGTTTATCTCTTTTAGATCCCAAACCAGGAGATCAATTAAGAATTACTGAAACCTTCATGTTGCATTTCCTCCACTCCTCCTCTTTATGAGAATATGCTTTGTGTGTCAACAAAGAAAACACTGGCACTCAATAGGTGGCTTCCGTCATAGAGCTAAATCAAATCCCACTCTTCTCAAAGCCAGTGCTATTGATTTCACTAGGAGTAGTCCTGAGCCCCAACATGTGCATTGCCCTCCTTGACTGTCCTCAAACATTACCAAAAAGTTAAACATCTGTGATAGATTCTCATTTAGTACCATTTACTTTGTCTAGCAGGATGGCAAAGGGTTGTGAGTCATAAGTGGTGGTGAGGAAGGCTTTCAAATAATACTTTCTGCTAAGTATAGTGGCAAAGAAGGTTTGTGCCCTCTAAAACTGATATCCAGGCACGCCACAGGACTAGCCCCAGAAAGCTGGGTGGAATTACAGACAAACTTGAGTTTTGGAAGTTGCTGGCCTTTCTTTCCCTCTGCTGTTCTGCACCAACCAGAGGCAGCAAACTTTTCCCATTAGGGCAGGCAGTGCCTGAATGGCCTGTGGGAGGGAGAACTGTCACCGAGGCCAAGGAGGCTGCCATCACCTTTGTGTCCTATGGAGCCGATTAATTTGCACAACAGCCATGCTAGACTCTCTCTGCCAAGCCACTGTTAGGCAACACACTGACAAGTGTACTGGAACCATATTGTGTTCTTTTCAAAAACACAAATTAAAAATGCAGGTTAGCTTAGCATATCAGCAGTGGTATAATTGCTGATTTAGGAGAACAGCCAGCACGACCACAGATATAACTTACCTGTTTTCACATTGTTCTCTTTTAATAAAAGTCAACTTTGCAATTAAGCTACGCCCCAAAAACACACACTGAAATTAATGTCACTTTGTTAGTAGGTCTGATCACTGGCTTTGTGTCCTATAGAAGGGACAGCTACTAGTATGCAAACAAGGTGTTTTAACACCCACAGATACATACTTCAAATGCAGCCATTGATGTAGTTTTCAAGCATCTCTTCAGAAAAAAGAAATACAGTGTTCTTTGCAGCTATAATATTTATTGATCATTTTTCTCCCCATGTGAGAAACAATACTTTTCCTTCTTACTTTCCTTTTTCTTAGTTACTCAAAGTAAGGCAAATGAAGAGTTATATCAGCTTATAAGGTAGCAATATTCCTGTAAATGGGTAAGTCATTCTGCCCATATAATGGCATAAGTGTGGTATGAAGTACTGCAGAAGTGTTAAGCTATCAACATCCACAGGCTATGTTGGTTTAAAATATCATAGAAAAGCAAATTGTCTCCTCCATGACTGTAAACCAGACTAGCATTACTGCAGCTTTATAAAGTTAATACAAAGACAAACTGGAGATAACTAACGTTTTTTGTGGTAGCTTTGATTGTTTGAAGTACACCTCTTTTCTTGTTTTGCTGATTAAATGTACAGTAGATTTTTAAAACTTTTATATAGAAATGGCTCAAAACCCCTTTAATCCCTTTCCCACCTCAAATACATAAACTTTCTATAATGAAATCTTCATGGATTGGTCAGTAACTAGGACAAGCAGAAACATGGTAGAGCACGCATCTGTCATGCATTCTGCACTGGAGCATGCAGAGACCAATGCAGTCTATGTATTGTCCACCAAACCCAGCGTTTTTGAATCTGATGCTGAACCAGTTGAAATGAGAAAAAAAAGTGCAGCCATTTATGGCTTCATCCCTTTTGCTATTTTCAGTTTTTTAGATACAACAAAATACATCAGGCTATTGCATTCTCCCATGTTTTATGTAGCTCCATGTGATTTTATTCAGAGTATTCAAGTAGCCAGTTTGCAATTAGAGCAAATATTTGCAGTATTCAAGTCACCATCTACAAACGGTTTGTAAATATTTTACCTCTTAAACCCCATGGATTTTGTTGACACTTTTCTATTGCTTTGCCAAATTGTTATTTTTAATTTTTTTTTTAATCAATGGGAAGATGCAGAATAAGATCCCAACACAGCTGCATGCCAATGTGAAAGACAGCTAATAAATATCCAAACCCCCAGCATTACTGGAGCTTTGTGTCCTGGTCTTCAGGAAATAGGATGCTTCATGGAGGTTTCAGCATGTTTACCTTCTCTGCTTTGCTTTTGCATAGCATTTTATCTAGAAAGCAAGCAAGAAGGCAAAGAAAATCAGCCACATTGGTACGCGACACTCCTCAAGCCAACCATGGGGAGACTTGTGGGGTTTTATCTATTCATCACCACCAGATCACTAACAACAGATGGGAGTGAGAACAGAACCTGCTCTGTAGTCCCACCACTGTGTTGAGTTAAAGAGAAACTCCATAAAAACAGCAATTGGCTTTTAAATTATTTTACTCTATGAGAAATTTTGCTATACTAGAACTATATTGAAACTGAACTCCAAAGGAACAAAACTGGAGATCATAGTCCATGTAACCAAGTTAGGATAGCTTGGATGTTTCACCCAACAACAAACTACAATCTGAAACTTCTAGCTGTGAGGGATATGTTTTAATCCATGGTTGATAAGGAAGTGTTGGGAATAAGTTTTCTGTTACTGCACTACTTGATCCTGTGACATGCAGTTAAACCTTCTTAATGGTGCCAGTGAAAAAGATGCGTTTGTATATACCATGATCTGTCGAAGTTTTAGAACATCCTAAAGTGCCTGGAATATTAATAATCTTCTTTTTAAAGACTAAATTACTACCCCTTTGTGCCAGTAACAGGATCCCCTCTGTTTGCTAAGGCAGAGTGTCTTACTACTAGTACTTGAGAAGAAAGAAAAAGATCAAGTAGCTCACACTGGGGGCCTCCCCCTTCCTTGCACTCACAGAACTCCTGCTCAAACACACACAGCTCCTAGGGGACTGAAAAAACATGCTAAACAGTTTATAAAGCAGTGAGCAATGCAGTGGTTTAGATGGTCCCCAAATAATGCCTAGGCTAACTTCACTAATTTCAGTGGAATTAAAGAGAGGTGGCTTTTGGCATGACCAGTCCAGCAGTCAGGGGTTTTTATTCTGAGGTCCTGATTTTTCTGCTTCCTGCACACAACAGGGCAATTCATAGAGCACAAGGAATAGCAACTGCAGCGAGGGTAGCTCTCTTCAAGGACAGGACCAGGACGAGGGATCAAACAGGAGCTGAAGAATGCCTTGCTTTTACTGGTGCATTAAAAAAATAAATAAATCAGGCAGCATATAGCTTACAACCACGTAGTACTGCTGTCTACCTTAAAGTCTTGGTGGTGTGCTTTACGAGTATTGATGTTATCACCTGATCTTCCCTACTTACCATAATAATTAATGTACAAGCAGTGCTCACAGGGACCAGCTCCAAAGCCACAGAGGGGAAGAAGAAAGAGCACATTTCAAGAGGATTCCTTTTTTCAAATAAATAAAGAGGTATTTGGAAACCGTATCAAATATCTAAAGCTGAATTTAATAACCACTTTTTACAGAGCTTTTTTGTTTTCCATTGAATTATGCAGTATTATCTGAAAAAGTAGCATCTATAATTAACTGACAACAGGACTGGAATTAAGTAGGAGGCAATGGTGATAAAAAGCATGTTCTTTATCCCCCAGATTTAGTGAATTTGTACTTAAGTTGAGGAGGGGGTTGGAGGATATGGCAGCAAAAGAATTCCCAATTGAACTTCTAAATGTGTACAACACTGGTATTTTTTGTTTCCTGCTACTCTAAAGCACTGTGCACATGGGAGATCTCACTCGTCTCCACAAAAGTCAGCTTTTATGGAGCAGAAACAGCAGAAATAATTTAGTATAAAAGTGTCAAATGTTTTTTGCTCTGCCCCATCACCTGCAGTGGCATTGTCCTAAACTGATTCCATGCCTGTGACCTTGGATAGGCAGCGCTCAGCTCTGCAAGAACATGGTTTGGGTCTCCCCTTCCTCTTCCTTACAACAGCTTCTCCCAGGCATCAGCCTGACCTTGGTGCCCAGTGAGCCCCAGTGGGTACAGCATCCCCAGCTCTGAGAGACCACTGATGCAACCATAACCTGTTTTTTCACTGACATGGGGAACTGCCATAGGCAGTAGTGGGCAAGTTATGCACCTCCCTAGCATTGTAGAGGAACTCCTCGCGAGAGGACACCATCCCTGAGAAATGCCACACAGAAGAACGTCCCTTTCATAATAGATAATCTGGCCCTGCTGAGTCCTTTCCTGCCTGAAGTTCTGCTTTTACAAGAAAGCATCCCCTTTGAAGATCAGAGAGTCAGAATAAATTATATTGTTTAAGGGAATCAACCCTTACTGAATCATGCAAAATTCCTTAATGTAGACCAGATTCAAGAAAATAAGGACAGACACATATATTTTAATCCAGAGGAAACTGTATGGAGTGGTTAACACTTTACTAAACATTTCTGTGATATTACAACAAAGGTTTCAGTCCTCCTGCTCCTACAGCTTTGCCAGTCCCTTCTTTCTCACTCCTTACCCCTACAGAAGTGGCTAGCATGTAGCTGCCCCTTCAAATTACCTGGTGCTACTCTACGAACATAAAGGCTACAGATCACTTACACAAACTTTTCTAGTGATTAGCAGTACAGGTTGCCATGAAAAGCAGACAGCTTCTGGTACAGTGAGCTAATTACATGGTTACTACAAAATAATGGAAACAGAAAGTAATTACGCTGTTGTAGGCATTACTGCTAACATGCTATCTCTTATCTTGAAAACCTTACAGATAATTAGCTCATGTCACTACACTGGTATTTTCCTCTGCGCACAGTTTTGCACCTCAAAAAAAGGTAGAAAAGCTCCATGATTAATAGCTATGCGAGAAAGTTTATAAAAGACCCAACTGCTCAAGAGACAAAGGACCACAGAAGCTTCAGCTGGCCAAGAGATCAAGTACCAGCAACAAATGCACTCTGTGATGGAAAACCTGATTAAAATTTCTCAAAGAAATCATTATGGGTGAGAAACTAATTGAAAGACCTCCCTCCTGCCAGAGCTTTGCTAGAAAGAGAAGACTTCAAAGGCATAGAGGGAGAGCTAATGTTTTCACACTTAAAACTGAAAAAAGGCAATCCTCATGTTTGTGTTTGTTCAGTACACACTTCTCAAATGTTGCCCCCTCATGCTCTAAATCTGCTGGGTGGAAGATCTAAACCTTGAATATACAATGCACTTTAGCTAGAATGTATGGTGCTATTCTTCCATGCTGTGTGCCTGTCTATTCATGCGCTTTTATTCTTTATTCTTCAGACTGATATATAGTAAACAATATGGTTAGCCACTTAAAATTCTCTAGGTTATTAAAATGTGAGTAGTAATTTTTTCCTCTCTCCTGGATTTCATCTGGAGCCACTACCTAATTAATATCCAGATTAATCTGAATAATAATAAAAAAACTTTTGTTGTTCCTTGAATAAATCTGTGTAATTTAAACCATAATCATGGGGATTTCATCAAAAGTAACTCAGTTCTTCCAAATCCCACATCATCATTACAAACAACTTTGTAGTGCAATTTCCAAGGCAAGATATCTCTTCACTTTCATATTTTAAAGGAAACATTGCTAATGACAGCAAGGATGTGTTTTATATGTAAAAAGCTAGGATCTGGATGGTTAGAGAACAATGTACTTCCCTGTATCTTCTACCAATGCATACACTGAATTGTAAAGGATCAGTTCATACAAATCCTTCATTCTCTCAAAGACACATTGTCTTATCAGTCGAGAGTGAAGGTGCAGTGGAGTACAATGCAAGTCCATTCCTCACAAGCTTAGAGCTTAAGCACTTTGTTATTGGTTATTAGGGCTGGACTTCTAGAGATAAATCTACAACTACTGTACACCAGTGAAGGGCAAATAAGTAAAATCCCTGACAGAAGTCTGTTGTAAAATGATGAATAAGCCTCCTAAATTGCCATAAGGCGCTAGTCACAATGGAATTGCATTTGTCAGACATGCATTGTAACCCTAAGGTTATCATGGTGGGCCAGCAGATACAGAAGGAGTGCTTAACACTATCACCCCCTAATCATATCTCCTACAGGCTAAAAACTCTGCAGGGAGCATTACCTCTTAAAGAGGTGATGGGGTTTCTATGGACTGAATGGAGACAGCATTTGGTAGAAAGAAGAAACCCATAGAAAAGACTGAGGGATATATTCACACAGGCTGCTCAGAAGTATACCCTCAATTAAGATCTAAAAAAAATCCTTGCAAATCGTATCCCCAAGGCTGGGGTTCTAAATAATAAAATACTGTAGATTACTACTTTATTAGTTTTTTAAAAGCTTGTGAAAAATTATCTTTTGCCTGTGGGAAGACATTTTATTTGAAATTATAGCAACTCCAACTGTTTTAAGATATCAAATTTAGAAACTAAGCAGCTGTAGGAAATACGTGATATTATACCCTACTCTCGCAAATTAAATTCTCAGGTTCTAGTTCCCCACAAGTTATTTTACTGTATTTATCTTAGACTTGACTAAAGTCAATATACAACAGAAACCATGACAAGCTAGTATTATAAATCCTACATTGTACGGGAGGTGGGCAAACTTCGGACAAAACTCTTTTTCCAAACTGAAAAACACTAACTTTTGAGGAAATATTTGCCCTCATACCAATTATCAGACACATGCAAGAGAGTGAAAGTGGTTCCAAAATAGTCATTAGCCTAGCATTTAGGACATTCCTGCAAGAATCATGGCTATATTTGCATGACACAGAGGAAGGAACTGAACCTGAGTTTGCCTGTAGCCCAGATGACTGTTCTGGTCACTGGGCTATATGGTCATTCTTGCTCCCTGGCTCTACTCCCCCTGCTCCCTGACATGGCCAGTTGAACATTCAATTATTTATACCAAGTGGAATAACTCCAACAGGAGAGGCTGAGATGGACTTGCATGCACCTGCTCTTTCCTTAGTATTTTGCATCATAATAAAAATTTCAAAAGCTTGACTCTTTTAAAACAAAAGATCATTTTCTGGCCAGTCATATGCATTGTGTAACAAAAGAGAACGGAAAAAAAGGGCCACAGCATTTGTAACTGTGCATTTCAGCTTTTTTCATAGTTGTTTGTAACTGTGTGCACTTAGGAATATGTGTAAACATGGTAAATCTTAGGGAAGAAGAAAAATCAAAATTAAATATCTATGATCATTCTAATGCATGTAAAATAAAAAGGTATTTGTTTCCCATGACTGAACACTATGTAGGTCTTATTCTCATTTCAAGAATTATCACCTGAAGAGCACTATTCTACTTCTAGAATATTATGCATAGTGTTAAGTACAGCAGAAGTAGTAAAATACAAACATATTAAATGAAATTTACTTTAAAGAGTGCACAAATAAAGGGGAAGGATTGCTGCATTAGTGCAGCTTTAAAGCACAATTTCACATGATAACAAACAGCAAAGATGTACAGCTACGCAGTGCAATTTTTCTGCGGTCTTTGTGATGATTTAGAAAGCCCTTTGGATTCATTCATGCTTAGGTGAAAAAAGAAGTTTAAATATCAACAGCTCTGCAGTGATATAGCAACACAGCATAAATGTAGGTTTTGCTGAATATAGGAAGACATAATTAAAAGTCCAATTTCTGGCTGTACTATAAATGCTGTCTGCAGTTTTCCTTATGGTCATTCATACAGATCTCTAGTGCTCTAGACTAATATATATCTTTTCTGGGTTTCTTACCTATTATGTAAAAACAAAATCAACCTATTTCATGCAAAATATGGAAAAATAACCAATTACCTCAAACTTTGTTGAAAGAGGAGAAACTGGGTTTCAGTATTTGTGAGATTAAAATAACAGAAAAAAAATGTTGTCATACTAACACAATATTGAACAACATGTTTGGATGCAGGTATAAATCAGTTTCCTGGACTGGGCAAGGAGAATATTCTCCTATAAGGCCATCAAAGACAAGAAAAACAGAGTTCCCTTTTTCATGATAGGTGTCTCTTCTCTTATCCCATGTCCCACTGGCTCCACTGCAATGTAACATGATGAAAATTTACACCTCTGGTGTCTGTAGCAATGCATTTCAGGAAAGTGAGCCCACCTTTTGGCTTTTCAAGGCAAGAACTCAATTTCATTGATTGCTTGATTTATGGTGCAAAACCACTTATTGCAATTTACAGCCACTGCTCTCATTCTTCCTTGGTCTAGGAAAACCACTGTTTAAGTATTGGTGACAACGGGTTTTTACCATGGAAATCAGTATATTGCTGTTCCCCATTTAAAAGCAAAGTAAGGCTATCAAGAGCAGTAAAAGGATAAGACAAAGAATTTAAAACTGTATATCAAGAAAAACTCTTACCAGTGCACATTTGTGAATGTTCAACCAAAGTTTTCCTACATTTAATTTCTAGGCTTACATAAACTGAGACAAAGCACTTTCTAACATATTCTAATCCCACATGTATGCAGAGTGATATTTAATGTGTTGTGCAATGTGTACCCCACCAAAGCAGTGCTTCAATATTACAGTATGAAATACTCTTTTTCCCTCTAGTGAAAGAACCAATAAAACCTCCCACACAAGCTGAACTTCCCCCTTCCCTTTTCTTAAGCTGTATTTGACAAGAAGCCAGTTCAAGCAGCTGAAGTCCTTGCTCAAGTGGCAGGCGAGTAGATAAAAGCTCCCTGTTTGGAAAAGCTGGGAAAGATTTTACAAGGTGCTGCAAGCTGTTGGCATTGCAGTTCCATTCTAGAGGGATGGGATTGCAAAACTGGTGTTTAGATTGGTGAGGAAAGGATTAGGAAAGAGCCAAACTTTCCTGTGTGATAAAAAACCAAGAATCCATGATACATCTATTTACAGCTGAGGAATATGCATCCTGAGGTGTACAACTTATACCAGAGTAGCTTGTTCTGCATTGCAGATGCCTGAATAGCGACCACTAAAGTAACTTTTGAGGCTCTAGCCTCTGGGACTAGTAATGGTAGATCATGTTTTCTTTTCTGTTCAACCCTGAATTTACACATGTATTCCTTCCAAGTTCTCAGGTCCTTCCACCAGTGTTTAATCCCAGTGGACACGCTGACAAGTTACCCAGCCTCCCTGATGCCCACAGCAGGCCAACTGCTACAGGAAAGCAGGCTGAAGAACTACCACTGACATCACTGACAGCTGCCTGTAGTGTGTTATAACGGATGATGATAATGCCATTTTATGCAGAGCATCAGCTTTCCCACATCTACAAAGCACTGCTGAGGAGTTATTAATTGGAGCTTTGGTCTCCAGTGAATAACACATCCTTTGCCTTCAGTGGTGATGCCAACTCCACACCCCTCTGCAGAGGTTCAAGGCTGGCAAGCTCACAGTCCAGCCACTGACCCCCAACTCCAACACTGGCAACACCACCACTAAAGCATTGCAAACACAAATGGAGAATAATTTATTTTTTATAGGTAAGGAGCAGTAGATGGCACTCTCCGCTCTGCCTTAGCACTGAGCAGGATCTCAGCAGGGGGCACTCTGTAATTAGAGGTAACTTGGTGCAGTTCTGAACCCAAATGCCAACAGCTTACAGCCATAAACAATCCTGTGATGTTTTTCCACAAAGAAAAATACTTATCTCAACATTGTAATCATGTACAGCATCATAGCTGTAATTTCCAACATCTGTTCATGGTGCTAGGTGCAAATCATTCTGCACAGAGCTACTGGAGAGTAACTGCTCTGATCCCAGAGGAGGCTGTACTTGAGGGATGGGTGACCTCTGCAAAACAACCAGCTCTGCTGGTCTATGCACAGCAAGCTGTGGGTGGCCACCTATGGAGAAGGATCATTTTTCCATATCAGAACTGGATGTTAACTGGAAGAAGATCAAAAGTGGAAGGAAGAAAAAACAATAGGAAATTGTTGCTAGGAAGGCTGGAATGAGCATTACCTCAAGAAAATTAAACAGAGAGACAGACTGACAGACTGACTAATTTGTGGTATCTCTGTTTATTTTCTCTTGTGACATGAAAGCAGACTATGAAAAAGTGATGCACGCTTACTCAACAGATCTGCTTACTAGGGTTGATCCTGTGTGATCAGCCCCTATGGGAGCTGAAGGAAGTTCTTCATATTTTTATTCAGGTATCACATTCACTCTTTTTTTGCTATAGAAAAATTATTTTCATTATAAGATTCTATAGCACACTAACAGGATTTTATGTGCCTTTGTGAATTATGTATGTATAAACACACAAAACCTTCTCAAGCAACAGCCTTAATTCATGCTGAAAAGACAATGCCACCTGACTTACACAGTAGCCCGAAACTAGAAAGAAATCCTTGGCCTTTTCTTCTGCATTTTGTTTGATGCCCACCCAGAAACCCACCACAGTTCAAATCCTGCATTTCTCAGACAGCATGCTAGCTTCTACCAGCACTCATTCAAATGCGTAACATGCCCAGAGGGCTGATGGATGTCAGTAGCCTGGGACAGGGGAACAGAGGTGCAGGGGAGAGATGGAGTAACGAGGGCTGAGCAGGTCAGGTGTTTCCATTCATCTCAGTTGTGGTATAAATGCATTGGTGGTCTCCTGGGTAGCCTGGTTTGAGGGCTTTATAAATCATGATGATAGTTGATCAGAAATTTTCCTGTGAAACATGTTTCTGGGAGAAAATGCCTATTTATCACTACTAAAACATTCTGAGGGCATGGACATTAATTTCAAAAGAATAGTGAAGGACCCCCACCTGACAAGAGCTTTCCAATGGAAATCTCAGTTGCTCAGTAGCTTACCTGCCTTGCCTGTTTTACAACCCCCATTTACCTGTGATTGCTTGCTCCATGGCAGTCCTGTTCCTGAGCCACCAGGGCTTGGACTTAAGGACTACACGCACCAATCTGGTGCACATGCCAACATGTGTAGTTCCTAAAACTAACCAGTTCTCCCTACGTGTGCTAGCAGGGTTCCTGCTCACAGCGCCTTGCAAAGATGCAGAGAACAAATAAAGACAAAACAGTTTCTCAAACACTCAAAGAAAATTAAATCTGTGGGAAATGTGAGGTCCCTGTTCCCACAGATCTCCTGGCTGGTGGGGAAATAGCATATAGTGATGAATAAGAGGAGGTATGACAAATCACCACTGTCATTTTCAAGAAGATTAGCTTCATCAAATAGTCACAAGAAAAAATAAGTCTTATGTTGGACAGTAGCACAAAGTTCACAAAATTCAGTATTTCTAGTACTCACCAGAAAAGTGTCTTGGACAATTTTGTAAGTTTTTGGGTTTGTATTGTTTGGGGTTTTTGTTTTGTTTGTTTATTTGTTTCCTTCTTTTTTTTCTCTCAAACAGAAATCAAGAATTAAAAAAAAAAAGAAAGAAAAACAAACAAACAAGCAAACAAAACACAACAACAACAAAAAAAACCCCAAACCAAACCCAAACCCAATCCTCTCCCCCAAAATTAACAGTTTAAATGCCTGCAGGGGGGAATTATTATTGTGAATTTACCATACTAAAAAGGAACTCTTTAAAACCATAAAAATGCCACAATTAAATCTTTGGCTGCACACTTAGAATACAAAAGAAAAAAAAAAGAAAAAAAGACCAAACTCAACCCAACACTAACACTGTCAAATGCCAAATACAGTGTAGAAGTCAAGATCAGAAGTGACTGTCTCTGACAAGCCCACTCAGTGACAAAAGGTTTCAGATATGACTCTGTTGCCACATGCTGCCAAGTAATTGTTTTAAGAATGAAATCTGCTAATGCAATGTCGGTGAAGGGAACTGCTGAACTCTTCAGTGCGCCTCACAGCATTTGGAGGAAGCCTTAGATGAAAAGAAAAGACAGCAAGCACAAAACTGTTGAATAAAACGTTCTAAAGAGACCAAGAAAAGGTGTGAGGACATGACTTCAAAACAAAGTGAGACGTCTTTATATGGATGTTTTATTACTAAATGGGTGTACTGGAGAAACCCAGTCTTCTCTCTCCCTTATTGGTCTCCCCTAGCAAAAGCAAAGTCAGAGCTATTGTTATGCTGTCAAGCTACATCTATTTATATACCCGCCAAAAGCTCTTCTCTGTACTGGTGTCCTTTCACCCGCTCAAAATAAATCCACCTCCTCACAAGGAGGCAGATTAGTTACTATTATGATAGCTCTCAAACTGAAAACCATATATTACAAGGTAAACTCTTTTCCTGCATAGACACGAAAACAAATCCAGTGATTTACTGAAGTCACTTTGGAATTGCAAGAGGGTAAATCTGGCTCCATGTCACTTACAGTAATGGTTTCCATGTTGACAAAATATAGAAAGTTGGAAGTCTAAATTAGCATGAAATCAGACTGAGAAGGCTGAATTATGAGTGAGAAGTGTAAGATTAGAGAAATACGCAAAATGTAAATGCACATATGATCTGGGCTTCATTTTTCCACCTTCACAAAAATATAATAGTGCAAGATTATGCTCCAGTTTCCTCACTCACTGGGAGAAACAGTGACATTTTCTAACATCTCAAACTGGACACAAAACTTACTGGCTTTTTTTATATATATTTATAAGATTTCTTTCTTCTCCAAAAAACCCCAAATCCTAAACAATTACAGTGAATCCAATGATATTGGAAGTATAAAAAGTTAAGAAGTTGATACTGATATTCGTCTAGGGAGGAGTTTTTGTTTGGGTGTTTGCTTGTTTTCTGAAGGTAAGTGAGCTGCCAATACTCTGCAGTTGTTTGAAGTGTGATACATCTTAGAGCCACTGGGCATCTTTTGATCAATTTCAACAGATTTTTGTACTAAGCTCTTAGTAGAGCCCATTATTTGCCATCTTTGTGATTCAAATAGAAAAAAAGAGCAGCGAGTTCAATGACTAAATCCCCAAAATCAATGGTTAACACCCATTTATCTTTTGTTTACCTTAATTTTTGAAGCTGCATTGATGAAAAAAGAGGTGGGGAATAAGAAGGGTGCCTTGCCACTATGGCATTCTCCCTTCTCCCTAGAGGGGAGGCAATCATAAATAGGCCTTTGGCATGTGAAGGGGTAAAATGCCATTTCCCTCTCAGCTCTGCATAACTTAATTGGAAAACATGGGGAGAGTTTTAGAAGAGATTCTCAGATAATTATAAAATGCAGGAACAAATGGGAATTTGCAATGCGGGCCTTAGAAGTAATGGAGAGATCTGGGAATCAAACATGTTTAATGTATTCCTGTGTTCCCTTTTGTATATTTAAATATGGGGCTAGAAGGAACCACTGTAATAAACTAACCTGACCTCCCTGTGCAACAGAGACTGCACGTCCTGCCTGAAATAATTTCTGCTTGAGGTGGAGGGTTTTTTTCCTAAGGGGAGAAGCTGGAGGAGGACTCCACAATGAAATTCTTGCATCACTTCAGCTTCCCCATCAGGCACTGTATCCCACAGCATACTCTTCACCAGATCCTGTTATGTCTCTACAGTAAATTTTAATACAAACAGGTGACAATCTAGTCCTTCAAACACTGTAAGAGAGGTCAGTTTTTGCATTGTCATTGCCCAGAGTGGTATGTCACTGACTAACTCTAATGTGTTGGCTTATTTTTCTTTTTTTAAAGCAAGCTGAGCAGGGCTCAGTCCACGGTTTCCACTCTCATTGCAAGGAGACCATTGCTTCAGGACCACTGTGGCCTGAACTACTTTCAAAGCCTTTAACCCAGTTCTAATTTTGCTGTGAGTGTATCTTTAAAAAGAAAAATTGTTATGATGACAGCTAAAGAAAGCTGAAGTCTCTGGGGCCAGCATCATGTGTTCACATCAGGAAACTGACCACTGTTGTTAAAAATTAAATGTTCGACATGAACTAAAGTCTCAGAAAAATATGTTTCAGTCCTTCAACAAGCACTGTTTATGAAAGCTTGAAAGAGCTGAAAGCCCAATATGATTTATATCCTGGGAGCTGGTATGCATCCTTAAACATGTTCTTTTTCAAGTTCCTCTTGTCATCCACAGATAAATATAGATTAGGACAAACCAAAATAAATGGGTGGGTACAAAAATCCACAAAACAACTAACCATAATGGAAGTGCTTGTCCTTCTATTCAATAGCAAAACCAGCATATACTTGGTTTAAATTGCTGGTTGGGGTAAAATGAGTATTACTGGACAGGAACACTTAGCCAGTATGATCCAAACAAGTCAAAAAATAGCCATAGTACAACCACATAAAATAAAACACTGACCAGATTTAAGTATAATTGGTCACCCTCCCATGTTTTCGGATTCTTATTATTATAGCTTAGGAGGCTCTGTAATGTACCTTTCGAAAAAGTCAAATGGTTTCACTGGGTTTCTAACCTTTGCACTTCAGTAAAATGATCCACTGAGAATGTTACTGTATGAGACTAAAGAAAAACCCTAAAAACTAGAGCCCATTTTCCTCATAAAGGTGCAGCAGACACTTACGTGACTATGAACCATCACCAGTGTCTCCAACTCTGTTTGCTTAATGTATCCGCAATGTGTGAGCAGTGCTAACTTTACATGTTCCACCACAACAAGCTGTCCTATTTTCAGCATAAAAATGTCATTTAAATAAACACTTGTGCTACTTCATCGGGAAATAAAGGTCAGACACCATCCCACTGTGTTTCCAGGATGGGCAAATCCAGCAATCAGACCACAAGTCCCCAAGAACACTTGTTTGGGACAGCGAGGGGGATTATTTCGCAATGTTACATAACACACCAATCCAAATAGGTGCTTTGTATAAGGGAAAAAAATCAGCAGTATTTGAATTTTCTTAAGTTACCCTCTTCTAACCACTTCAGCCTGTCCTGTTATGAGTCTCTCTAATGAGACACCTGAATTCCCCCCCAGTATTTATTCTTACCAAAGTATCAAGCTCTGGGCAACTGTCCTCATGCCGGGAAGGGCTGGGTGCCCTGCAGCCCTAGGAACACGAGGAGAACATCAGTGCAGACCTGCCACATGGCACTGCTGTTTCCAGCCATGCAGTGCTTCTCAGCTTAGCTCTCACAAGCACCCTTGAAGAAAGAGGGCATGTAACACACTAGTGACATTTCCTACTGCAGTATTTACAGGATGGTTGCATGTATATATAGGGAGAAGTACTACAAAACTTTGCAAATATCTGGAATCTTTCAGAACTAGAGAGCATAAGAAATAGCAGGAAGCACTTAAAGTAATTTCATGCACACGCTAATGTGTACATACTCTGTGATTTGTTCAATCACCATATACGATTGCCTCCATTTTTTTTTTCCTGGTCCTTAACCTCCACCTACCTCCTTTTTCTTCTCACAGCTTGTAAGATCCTCTAGGAAGGATTCTCTCACCTTCCATTTTTATAAAGGGCCTAACAAATCACAGCCACTAAATAAGCATATATTATATGGCATCTCAATTTCAAATCCTAAGGGACTGGAAAGTGCAATTCACACAGCTCCTTTTTTCCATTTATGCATCTCCAAAGGTCAACCATGATCTTGAATGTATAATACATAATCTGCCTGTGCTCATCAAAGGAGAGGTCCAATCTTTGGTTATTTTATGGAGGAAAGAAGTGGGTCTGGCTAACACTGAGTAAGATGCCCTATGAGAAGTAAACCTGGTATCAGAAGCAATGGGGTTGATGGTCGGTTCTTCATCTAATCTTTGTAATAGTTGAATCACTCAATGCTTGTGTTTGAAATCCTCAAGAAACAAGCAATAGATAACCGTTGACATCAGGAAAGCAGACTTCAAAGGAACATAGTTTCCTTAGACAAGTGACTGACATTTTGTAACATACAGAATCTCACCATTAAACATAAAATCCATGATAATTCTAAGTCCATTTACAATGCCTCTTTGTTTTGCATTTTCTTTTAAATAATGACCTTGTAATTCATCAGTAATAAGATGAAGACATTTAAAACATATTTGTATGTAATATTTATATTTGTAACAAAATTTAAAATACATTACCATCTGAGGTGGTGGGAACTGTTTATTAGCAGAGAATAAACATACTACTACTGAGTTTATGAATCCACATTTGACACAATATATTTGATTTTGGTTTTAAAATTTTTAGTCCCCACTGAACCAGATGGGAAATTGCAAATTAAAAGAATTCATGCTGCATCTGAAAAAGGAATGTAGCATATTCTCTCTACAGAATGAGGCATATGTAATTCACAGCCATTTTAATGTGGCATGAACAATTTACAGAAAAATGTAGTCCTGGAAAATGTATAATTAAGAATACAAGCATGTAGATCAGTAGTGTGGCAAAGTGTATGTTGTGTAACGCAGTACTGACATATAGGGATATTTACATTAAAATTTTTCAAACCTTTAAAAAATTATCCTGATACAAGCAAGTAATTTATCCAAAATTTATTGGCAAACAGATTTGAGTGGGTGAAACCAAGCTGATAATGTGAAAGATTATACATCCTATTAGCAAACCGATAATTCTCTGAAATCCAGACTGAGGCAGACCTACTGGTCACCACAGTGCAGCTATTCTTTCATTAGATGAAGGCTTTTGAACCACAGACACTGTCTCTTTTCCTAAACAAAATTTTTATTCTATACACACTGTCAATTCTCAGAAAGGACAAGAAGAGTAACTAATCCATGGATTCCATTATCTCTAGTAAGTAAACTAGAATAGACAAAAATAGTTCAAGAAGATGCTCAGATAATATTTCCTACCATTGTAACTGCATCTGGTGAGTGACAGACATTTGACTTACAGGTGTGGGCTGACATATTTCCAAACTGGTAACATTTAACAGTGTCATTGTTTCTCAATAGTTTGATACCTTGCTTACAGTTTGGTGTTTCAGCTGCTTGACAACTAGTTTAATACCCAAAAAGATATTTTCACATCCCTGAAGCAGCTTAGTGAACAAATTGTAAGAATTAAAGAAAAAAAGTTCTCTTCCTGGCTTTAGGTATTGAAATAGTCCTAGTGATATCAGCTGGACTGGAGTTTACCTTGAAGGCAACAAACTGTTGTTTATATATTTGTAGAGCTGTCAGACCTACCGGTCAGACCTAAACCCAAAGTCTAAGAGCTGAGATTTGACTTCACTATTTTTATTAAGTGGCATTAATGACGCATTCACATGCTTGACTGTAGCTTTAATAAATGAGAAAAGAAAATTGTAGCAAGCATTCTGGGACAGCCATGCCATACAGTTGTGATTGTTAGGGGTGAAACAGATGTAACATAAGGAAAAAAGGTTGATGAAGGCTATAATGTATCAGATAACTCAAGAAGTGGCAAAGAAAGATTTAGAGGAAAAACAAAAAAAAAACTGGAGCAATTTACCCATTGAAGAAATATCACACTGGGGGCTGTCAAGGCCAGATTGGACAGGGCTTTGAGCAATGTGGTGTAGTAGAAGGTGTCCCTGCCTGTGGCAGGGGGGATTGGAACTAGGTGTTTTTCAAGGTTCCTTCCAACCCAAACCATTCTATCACTCTATGACTTACTCCAGTTTTAGGCAAAGGTTTCCTAGGTCATAGCGCCCACAAAAATACCACCGGATCATGTTTAAGCTCTCTTCATGATATGCATATTTTCTTTCTGTAGTAAAGAGAACATTTTCTCGGCTAGAGAAGACTTCTATTTTGCACAGACAAGGGTCTTCAACTGTACTTACACAAACTGATACCGCCACCTCTTGTTTAGCTAGACTGCACAGCCGCAGACAGTTTGCCTTGAACAAATGACGTGTTAACAGTTTGCTCTGAATGTAAAAGTGCTGTCACATCCCAAACCTGAAACCCCCAAGTACAGAAGAATACAGACAAGTCTAATAGATTGCTTGAAGATGCCAGACGACATTTTAGATGTATGAACTCAACTCTTGCCTGTGCTATGTGAAGAACACCATGTTGAGTCCCTAAAGAAGAAGTTACCTCCACTGAATGCATCAGTCTGAAAAAGGAAACTGGGATTATAAATCTGGTCAGTTTAGGGGAGAAAATGCTATGAATCCTACTGAGGGTTGCAGCCCAAGTGCTGATTTGAGAATCCAAGCAGAGGCCCTGTTGAGCACTGCGCTATACACAGATGAATCTGGCTTCCAGTACACAAACTGACACACTAATAAATCCATACAAAGAAAAAAATAACATAAAAGCTGCTACATAAATAACTCAATCATGTTGCTTGGTTTTAAAGACTTTCAATCAGCTTCACAGAGAGTTTCATTATGGACCAGTTCTAATTCTGAAGTACTTTAGCAAGGAGTTTTGTTATTGACCCAGAAGGCAAAGTCTTTGTTCTCTGATGCTGTTTAGGGTAAGGTCTTACCTTACCTTGGGATAAGATCCCTACCAATGAATTCAGGAACAAACCTATAGTCAGTGATGAAAATTGGAGTAAGGAGTCTGGGCTTTTGTTTGCTTATTTGCTCTTAAATCATGTCTTCCAATTAGTATGTTGTTGAGTACTGTACAGGGGACACCAATTTCTTTGTTTAATTAGATGCTGTTTTTCAACTTCCTTTTAAGTTTTAAACAACATATTCAAAACTTACGTCTAAAACAACCAGCCAAAAATCCAAGAGCTTGAGAATCTTCCATTAGTACAAACTCACTTTTAATAAACATCATACATTTAAAAGGGCTTATTATAATTTTCTCCATCATGCATATGACTAGATCTGTGATGGGAAAGCTGGCATATCGAATGCTACTGGTGAAGCACAGGAAAGGCTGAGTGGCTAGTACCACTACGAGGCGAGACTTGCAAAGTAGGGTCAGAAATACCTCCTGGCAATGGGGTTCTCTAAGGTTATTGGCAGGAAATGGGTATTCACAACTGTTAGCTAAATTATTTTTAAATTTAATGTGCTGGACAGAGTGGGCAATTGGCCAAATTCTTCTCTCATCAACATAAATGTAGTTCTGAAGTGACTCCTGAGCACTGAAGTAGAAACGTGAATCTATTTCTATCTTAAATATATTGCAGCCTGTCACATTAGTTCTGTGATCCTGTCAGATCCTACAAGTAAACAGGTCAAGATGTGTCAATAATCAGATGGGAGACTGTCAAACAACCTCTAAATGTGTGAAGGAAAAGGTGTTGATACCATCATAGCCATCATTTTCAGAGCATATCTCCTAAGGGCTTTACCTGTATGATGTCCACTTAGGCCTAAACATTCCCCTTACCTTAGCTATAGTGCAAGAACTCCAAGAGAGATTGCTACTCATAGAAGGCTAAAGCATGTAATTTCTTCCATTCATGCCTTTTTGTGTCTCTTAAGTTTCCTTTAGGTTATACTTCTGGAGACTGCTATCCTTCTCCCTCATACTCAGCTGGGTAAGCTGCTCCCATGAACAGACTCTATTCCTTTTCCATCAGGATGAGGTTTCTCACCAAAGACTTACTTTCTGAATTACTTAAACCAGCAAACATCTCTGGGACATAGGAAATGAATGCACCAGTAAGTCTGCTACTAAATTTAAGGCAAAGTAGCCACAGGGAGACAAGGACCTCTTCAGCTGCATCCCAGATGGAATGCCTGTCATTGCTGGGCACTTGGGTGTTGTCCTGGGTTCAGCTACAGCAGTCATTTTTTCTCCTTCTTAGTAGTTGGTGCAGTGCTGTGTTTCTTGACTTTCAGTCTGGGAACAACGCTGATAACACTGATGGTTTTAGTTGTTGCTCAGTAATGTTTACTCTGACCAAGGACTTTCTCAGTCTCATGCTCTGCCAGGGAGGAGGGGAAGCCAGGAGGAAGCAGAGACAGGACACCTGAGCAAAACTGTCCAAAGGGCTATTCCATACCACAGCACGTCATGCCCAGTATATAAACTGGGGAGAGGTACCCAGAAGGCCAGATCGCTGCTCGGGTCGGGCTGGGTATCGGTCGGCGGGTGGTGAGCGGTTGTGTCCTTTTCCCTTGTTATTCCTCTTATCATTATTATTGGTAGCAGTAGTGGTTTGTATTATACCTTAGTTACTGGAGTGCTGTTATCTCAACCCGTGGGAGTTACATTCCTCCGATTCTCCTCCCCATCCCTCTGGGAGCGGGGGGAGGAAGGAAGAGGGGGGGAGTGAGCGAGCAGCTGTGTGGTTCCAAGTTGTCGGCTGGGCTTGAACCACGACAGGTGTCTGTGGCAAGAGAGGGAAACACGTCTCGCAAGTCTTTGTGGTGAGATGATCTAAGAATCATTTTGAGACAATTTAGTCAATTTCAGTTTGTTCGCTCCTGGAAAGATTCCCTCTATCAGAATGGTTTGCTTGGTTCTAGCCCTTGTAAAAGCAACTCTGATCCTCACCAAGTATGTTTAAATATTTCTGATGGACAGTCTAAAATGTGGGAAAAATTACTTGACTGATCTGCAGTGAAGATGAAGTGAATTTATGCTTTACGTATGTTAGATGGCTGAATGCTTCCAGTGCTCTAGGAACATTTGGGCTATTAACCCTGGAGCTTCAGTCAGGTTACAAATTTCCATCCCATGGACCTACATTATTGGTGCAGTCTTAATGCCTGCACTGGTCTTTGTGTCTTGTCCCAAGCTTCCATTTTTCTGAACAGACAACCTAAGAAACTTCATTATAGGACAGTGATTTGAAAGTCCGTCATTAAGTATATAAAGCACTTCACAATCTTTTCAGTTAAATGAAAATATATTTCAGATGCCAGTAGTCAATAAAGATACTTAAAAGATACAAAAGAAGGAAAAGTCAGAAAACTCCAAATCATAACTGGTTTGTTCAAGTTAATAGCACAATTTTCAAAAATTAACCTATTTTGGTCCTTATCTATTAAGAAAAACACTGTAAAATACCAAGAAACACTAATAAAATAATAAAATAAAACACAGAGTTCATCAATACCGAGATCTAATCTTTCTACAAATGATGAATCCTTCACTTCGTGCCAAGGTACAAATACTCACATGGAGCAACCTCTCCTCGGCCTCTGCCTCCGAACAGTGCTTCAGTATTCTTATTCCCTATGGCTCTGTATATATATGTGACAATAGGATCAATCCTTGTTAGCTGAGTTATCTTTTCTTTCCACTTTCCAAAAACCACTAAACTTTGAATGAACTAAGACAGCATGATCAGTTCTGCTGTGCTCTCATTTTAACACCTGAAAATAGCAATAATCAATACCAGTGAACAATCCATTATCTTAAATTAAAAACAAAATTCACATGAATCTTCCATAATCAAAAAACTCCTTAGATAAGAGAAAGATACAGAAACGGATTTTCTAAGCTTGGCAGATTACAAATAGATGTAGGTATATAGAAAAATTTTTGATGCTATTTTCAACATAAACTTTCTAATAGGCAACCATTGTAATGAGTATACATCAATCTAGTACCAGCTAAAAACTGCCACAGCCACATGATATAAAGTGCTTGTCTGGTACAACCCCACTCTGCCAGTTCATATTTGATAAAAATTTTTTGATGGGATAATTTTGTACTGGCAAAGCACATACAGGGTCAGGTATCATCTGTCTGTACTACTCAGTTTATGCCAGATAAAGTACAGTGTGTACTTCTGTAGTCACCATAAAAGCATAAAGCCAGGACAAAGCCTGTGTAATGTGCTTTGACTAATTCAACAGAAACATGATCATGCCAAACCCAGTTCAAATTAGACCTGACAGGTGAGGCAACAGCACCCAGGTCTAGTGTTAATGATTGTGAAAATGACACAAAATCACCAGAATTTATCTCTCTGCCCTCACCCACAGAACACTTCTTGCAGTAACACACACATATCTGAAATTATGCCTTTAGTTCTAAAAATCAGTTTTGAATACAACTGAGACTGCCTTTCTGAAAACAAATGCATAGTAGAACTTGGCTATGAATGTGCTCTGGTTCAGCCAAATGGAAAAAGAATTTTGAAGTGGAAAAAAGAATACATTCAAATCAAGTAAACCTTTGAGAATTTTGGTTATTGGTTTTGGGTTTTTTTTTCATTATAACCATTCTGTTAGTGATCTAACTATCAAAACCTGAGGGTCTTGTTCAAGGATGCAAAAGGGTGACAGAGCACCAGCCCCACCAAGGGTGGTGGCTTGCATGTCTGTGCCCCCTGCATGGCTCAGTGGCTGCAGGGCCGGCTGCATCACTCTGTCAGCAAACCTCAGGCCTGCTTGTGATAAATGGTGTCCTAAATGTCACATGACCAGGGAGCAAAAATGGATATGTGATAGAAGTTACCTCTGTCCCCTCTGAAATATTTCCTATCAATGCTGTGCTCGCTTTGAAGCCAACACATTTACCAGCTGCTGAGAAGCACTCCTCAGCATCAGTCTTTAGCAAAAACCAACACAAGCAGAGAGGAGTGTGTTTTACCACATGCACTGCTCTCTGGTGAGAAGGGGACAAGGTCTAACCAAAACCTGCCTCTTCATTGTGGTGTCTTTTATCCACATGCAATGCCCGCTGTGTGGGAATGCTGAGGCTGTGAAACTGCAATATGCAGAAAATTATATGTTAGCTACCTCCATTATAACAGGCTGTCATCTTTCAGCACAGAGCAGCCATTAATCATCCAACAGTCATTCAGCCATCCTTTCGGTGAAGCATTAAACTGTGGCCCTTTCTGTCTGTCTCTGGTGATCATCCAGGTGGAAATTAGAAATCCCAGAGTGCTTTTCAAAAGGAACAGGGGCTAACCTGGGTGACCCTTAGTAATAAAAGAGAAAACCTGTTTCCATTGTCCACAGCTGTGTGTAAGCTATCACTGAGTACATAATAGGCGCCACATTTACCTACACAGTCACCACTTCTCCAGCATTTAACTCATTCATCTGTAGAGTGGTTTGGGACACCTTGAGTATGAAATATGCTTTGAGAAATCAAATTCCATTATCCTTTACAGCATGCTGACAAGCCTTTTCAACCAAAAATTTCACAGTGCCCCTGTGATTCAATCTTAAAAGAATCTCTTCCTAGTGTAGCAATTTGCAGTAGTGCTTCACCTTTGAGCAAGGAAGTAAGTGCTCAGTACACCACAAAACATATGTTAATAATGGTGGGCAAAAGTCACTTAACATGGACAAATATTTGTTGTTGGTTTTCCTCTCTTTTCTTTCTTAAACTGATTTTCTTTGTTGTTAAAATTATGATGCCTGTGTTCTCTAGATTGGATGAAGTCTTATTCTTTCAGAGCTTCTGGATGAAAGACATTTAGGGACTTGGATAATCACCTTCTTAACTAGATTTGATCTGATTTTGAGGTCATTTTCATGCATTAGCTTAAAAGAATTACAACACAATTTAATCGTAAATTCTGTTAATATAACTTAGTCTTGAAAAATTGTACTTCTATTGAGCAAGTAATATTTTTAATGTTTTATTCACTAAAGCCCAATTCTAAAGACATTTTGATCCATAATCAGCAATGTCCTTAAGCATATTCAATTTTTCAGTGCAATGATGAAATTTAAAACCAGAAAAAACAACTGCAATGGACGGCAGTTAAGTGTCTAACTCATTAGAAGTGGGTAGAAATAAAGTGTCCAATTCCTTAATATTTTTATAGTTTCAAGCCAAGGGCATATAAAATATGTTCTAAGTGTTAACCAGTTCCAGAAGAATGGGCTGTTACCTCCAGAGGTTCTTGCCATCCTACACTCTTCTCCAATTCTATGTGCTCTCCTACCTGCCCACTTGAGAGTATTTGCAGTACACCAATTGGTTTATAGGGTTACAATGGATTTTGCACCATGGTCACTAAGACATTATCCAAGTGACAAGCTCACAGAGAAGCAATCAACGGGATTTTTACTGAGGCTGCAAGCAATGTTAAGTTATATAGGAAACAGGAGGCACAAGCGCAGCCACATGGAATGAGAATAAATATTGGCATAGGGGATGTACCATTATGCATGCTTTGGACCATATCTCTGAAAAATCTCACAACTACAGTTAGTCTGAGGCAGAGAAAAATGTGTTGTTTTTCCCTCTCATCTTCTTTCAAATGTACAGATTACATGGACTGAATTAATTTCTAATTGTTCCCTGATGTGCACTGGAAGGCAAGATGCTCATAGCAGAAGGTTCCACAATCATGTAAATTTGTGTACATGTCTGTGCTTAACTTCATAGACCACGGACATGATTTTAGAAATCAAATATTATTAAGGTCTACCTAATCTGTGTATAAAGTTAGTAAAGTTAAGCACATTTATTGAGGAGGTAAACGTAGTTAAAAAAGATGGAGAATAAGAAGAATATGAATGTGAGATGCAGATATTTAATTCATTTGGTAATACTGCTTCCACAAACACTAAGCTTTCAAATATGTTCTTCAATAACAGAGTATTTACAACATGTGTTGGGCAATTGCACATTCCTTTTTTGTTACACATTCAGTTAAGAAAAGGCAAAGTAGGACAAACGGTCCCCAAATGCAAAACTACAGAAAGTGACATTTAGAATAGCACATTGGAAACTGGAATGAACAGCAAAATGCATGAATTCATGAAGAGGGCCAAGGTGAAGTCAGCACAGAGACAGATGTACATTAAACCACACTGGCCCAACAGCCCCCTGGTGTCAAAACTGCAAGTGTCCTGCCTGCAAAGAGCAAAAGAAAAAAGACTGCTACTCCCCCACTTGATACATCGCTGGTTACTTGACCAATGATTTATATCAGGTGCCTAACGTATCCACTCTCAATTTTTCTGCAATTAAGGAGGGCAGGGCAGGCCAGTGACAAACGGTTTTCCTACAGGGCTTTTGGCTTTAACTATTATCCCTTAGATACCTTTAAACTAATTCATCCCTCTTTAGAATCCCAGGTTTGGGTTGATAAATCAAGTGAGACCTGTGCGTGCTGGGAGCTGATTACAGGGTCATTCCTCAGCAGAAATGTTTGACCATAGTTTCCCAACTTCATATTTTATCTAACAGCTGGCAATGTATCATCACTAATCCAAATGCAAAGTATCAGGAAATAAAAGAAGGAGGCACTGTTTATAATAAATCACTGACAGGGAAAGCTTGACCTTTTCATTTCCTACAAGGTATTTCATTGTTAGACCACAGACAAACAGAATTTTTCATCTGGTGCTTAATATGCATCAGAAGAGAACAAAGGTTTATAACACAAGAAGAGGAGGGTACTACCTCCAACTAGAGGACGCTTATCTTTCCATTGATCAAAAAGACAATGTTGTTAATAACACTCTTTTCTTAAGAATCCTTTATTCTTTTTATTAGATCATAATTTAATGATAAAATGCACTCCCCTACCTTTCATCCTGAAGCGAGATTCAGAGACTTTGTCAGCTTTAAAATGCTTCTTTAAAACATATGATTTTTAAAGCAAACGCTTATATTTAAAAGCAAATATAGATGCTTGGCATCATAATGATACATAAACATAAAAAGATAACATTGCTACCATTAATGCTCAAGCCTGACATATATCAGCCATATGTTATTATTAGTACAATTGTGGCTGCAGATGGGAATACTGTTAAGACTGGATGCAGCACAAACACCTAATAAAAGGCTTCCTCTGTGAGGAGCTTCTGTTTGGCCTTTCACACACAAATGTTGGGAAACAGAGATAAAACACAGACAGGATTAATCCAATATCTTTTTATAAAATAACAAACAAACAACTAAACAAAAAACTGCTAACCAATCTGTTCAACTGAGGTATCTCCTCAGTCTGTCTCCCATAACCCTCCATCAGGTAATGTGGTACCCAACTGAGAGATTCAGCTCCCTGCCACAATATAGCAGCCACAGCACTGTGTTAAAAACATGGAGGCTGTTGAAATGCCTGTTCCCTTTCCTCCTGTTGAATAGCAGGACCCATGACCAGACCGAGACACCAGCTATGTCTGTTTTTGCAGCCTGGGAGGATTCAAGCCATGGCTCTGTTTGCCTCAGCACCAAGAGATCCTAAACACGCCTCCATACACACTTGTCCAACTATAACCATGCAGAAACAGCTCAGGATTACAGCAGCAAGTCCCCTGTAGTGTCTCTCTCCCTGTAGAAAATCACACAGTTGTATAGGCCAGAAGTTGGCTTCAATTTCCTTGAAAATTTGTGAATTTCTGAGATTCTTGCTAAAAAAGCTCAGTTAGCAGCTTGGACAACCTGAAGCCATCCATGCTTCATGTGTTACCAGGCAGACCATAAGCATTCAGCTTCATTAGCTGTAAAACACCTACTGCCAAAGCACCCAAATATGTGCATAGCTTGTGCCATTAGTGCAGGGATTCTTTGGGGTTTTTTTCTCCATTCTCCTCCCTCCTCAAGAATCATACCAGAGAAGCTTGCTTTGGGCCTCTAACAGACCTTTCCTTCTTGTAACTTCAGATGCTTTACTATAGCCTAACTTAGACTCCCAGTTTGGACACTAAGATTGCTGACAGCTGGTGTCTGCAGTGGTACCAGCATCCTCAAAGGTGACAAGAGAAGAGCAGAGCATTGGCTTTGCCCTACTAGCAAGTCAGAGAGTATTCTAATCCTGAGGAAACATCAACTTAGCTTGCTCAACAATAAAAATTATATTGCAGCGAGCCCTGTGGGTGTTTGTGTTGTATTGGTAGTCTCCAACCTCACCCTCACAAAGAGCTGCCATATTGCTTCTGCTAAGCTGCAAGTGGCTTTTTTAATTTGACAGCATCCTAATGTATTTTACTATCATTAGCTGCTACTTCTCCTCTCACACAAAACAAGTTTAGAAAATCTATTTTACTAAGAGCTAGTATATCTAATTTGTACAAATTTACTAAAGCTGTCAGTCACACTAAAGCATTTAATCATCTGTGACGTTAAAATAAAACACTTTAAAACCTTTGGCACAGAGTGCTCCTGTTAAGAAGGTACTGTAATAGTATTCACTCTGCTGGCAACACAGAAAAGAGCAGCAGAGAAATTAACAAAATATTCATTCTTATGAAACTTCCACAGTGGTCAAAGTTGGAAAATCATAGAATGGTTTGGATTGGAAAGGACCTTAAGATCATCTACTTCCAACCCCCTTGCCATGAGCAGGGACATCTCTCACTAGACCATGTCGCCCAAGACTCTGTCCAACCCGGCCTTGAGCACCGCCAGGGATGAAGCATTCACAACTTCCTTGGGCAACCTATTCCAGTGCCTCACCACCCTCACTGTAAAGAACTTCTTCCTTACATCTAACCTGAACTTCCCCTGTTTAAGTTTGAAGCCATTACCCCTTGTCCTACCACTACAGTCCCTAATGAAGAGTCCCTCCCCAGCATCCTTATAGGCCCCCTTCAGACACTGGAAGGCTGCTATGAGGTCTCCCTGCAGTCTTCTCTTCTCCAGGCTGAACAGCCCCAACTTTCTCAGCCTGTCTTCATACGTGGGGTGCTCCAGCATCTTATCATCCTCGTGGCCTCCTCTGGACTTGCTCCAACAGCTCCATGTCCTTTTTATGTTGAGGACACCAAAACTGTACACAATACTTCAGGTGAGGTCTCACAAGAGCAGAGTAGATGGCCAGGATCACCTCCTTTGACCTGCTGGTCACAATTCTTTTGATGCAGCCCGTCATCTTGGCCCAACATCTCGGATGTTCCCTCAAAGAACAGCTCATTCCCATTGTAATGATTCGAGATATTTCAGCCTCCTATATACAGCAGCCATGTAGGCAGGCAGAAACTATTATAAAGTCAATACTATAGGGTTTTGTGTAATTAGAAGGGGGGGGGGGGGGGGGGGGGGGGGAAGAAAGAGAGTAGGAAACTTCCTTTCTGCTTTTATATTACTACTGAGAAAAAAATCTGAACACTTAAATTAGAGAAGCTATCTTAAGGGGAATAGCTTTTTGCCCTCCTATGCTGAATCTTCACTGCAGTCAGGATGGGTAGAAAATGTCATTTAATTTCACTCCTCTCCTCCTACCTTCCCTTTAAAAAGAGAAAAATAAATTGGAATTGTCACAATTACTTCACTCCAAGACCCAGTCTCAAGGAACATCACCAAATATAATGAGACTCTGTATTAAATAAGAATTAGCAAAGATGAGCCCTACACTGTGTTGTTTGGTGCTAGGAGTGCAGCACTACATTTTCTCACTCAGGAGCAGCAAGCAGGCAGCTCTCTTGGTCCCCAGCCTAAACCACAAGGGAGACCTTTTGTGGCACCATAGAACAAAAGGGTGACATGCTGGTCCCACAGCATCAACCTTGGTGGCCCTTGGTGGCCCAGAGGTGCAAGATTAAAACCTCTGTTCAGTGAGGTTACACTCTGGATTACAAGATTGATAGTGGTGTGGCACGTCTTCTTTTGAATTAGAAAAAAAAAGAAATACAAGTTATAGAGGAGGTGTTAATTGCTGTAATTTCATATGCATAAAAATGCGTCCTACTAAACACACTTCGAGGTTTGCACAGCTGCCTGTAGACTACTATGAAGCCTATGTAAATACACTGAAGACAATATCCCTACAGCTTGGTTTACCGCTCTAATTTTCTTTCTTCATGTGCACAGTTTCCATTGCTGTTGATGGGAATTCTGTTTATGTATTAGCAAGGGAATAAGTTCCTTAATTTTCAAATCACAGTCCTATCATCTCTAAACTAGAATCTCTTCTCCTCCTAATTCAGTTGGACTCTCTGAGACTGTCACCAGTAGAAGGTGAATCAAGCACTCTGTGAAAGGCACCTCTACCTCTACTTTCTTGTAACCTCTATAGGTTATAAGAAAGTGACCCATCTCTTTAAGCATTAAACATGTGCAAGGTTAAAGAAAATATATTCAAAAAACATAGTAGGGAAAAAAAGTGCACAGAAATTTGCCAAAGTCTACCTTAGTTTAATTCTGGTGTTGTTATACAAAGGCCAAGATAAGTGTGCATATTTCATTTAAAAATAAATAGCAACTGTTCAAATTTCCAATGAACTTATAGGTAGCTGTAAAAGAGTTAATCTGAAACAGGACCATCTTTTATGAGGGAAATCCCCCTCTTTTCTCAGACCTCTACATTCTCTGTAGTAAAACATGTACTTTTTCCTCATTTTAGTTTTACTTCTGCAAAAGGCAAACACCAACTTTCTTTTGGTGAGGGTGCTTGACAGTGTGACAAAATGAAGAAGCAGAGGCCAGACCGAGCAGGAACTGAGCATCTACGGTTCCTTCTAGCCCATGCACAAGGGACACAGAATGCAGTTGGCAAGCACGCAGCATGCTCACGGTGACTGACGGAGACAACTGGTGTGCAATACCCGGTTCAATCACACAACTGCCTGTGACAGGACAGTATGGATGATAACAGTTTCCATTGCTTCAGAAAGAAAATGGATGAATTCTCAGAAGAAAAAAAGTGCATCCAGCACTATTAAATTGAGAATTGCTTAGGAAACACATGAAACAAACTCCCCATGATATTCATGGCAGACAGTATCTGAGAGACAGATACTGGGAAGACAGATCTCTTGAATGATCAGGTATGGCAGTTCTAACACAGGGCTGCATGACCTGATTGCTTAGCTTGGACACCACAAAGGGTCTGAGGCACTAACTTCGTCCATTTCCCTCATTCTCATTTTCAGCCTGGTGACGATGAAAATCCGCTGCCCATCCCAGGTGTAAAACTGGGAGAGGCTGAACAGCTCTGTTGTTGCCAGAGCCAAGACTGGAGAAACCAGCCCCGCATGTGTCTGCCAACTGCCCTCGAAAAAGTATTCTCATCTTCCTCCCCTACAGCCCCAAAGCAAAATCAACCAATATCAGGGCTGCCTAAACAGCTCTCCTAAAACCTTGTTGGTAATTCCTTACAGTTCTGGCGAAGAAGTTTATGATTTTAAACCCCCACCCAAAGCCTCGTTTAATATCTCTTTTTTAAAAGCCTCTTTCTCCCTACAAAGAAGAGGTTTCCCTTTCCCTGCCAGGGACAGGCAGAACTGGTCTGATACCCAGCAGCTTCTCCCCAGCCCTCTGAGACTCTTGTTCTGTTTCTGGAGCACTCATAGTATGGTGGCACTCCCTTTCCCCAGGATCCTGCAAGGGCAATTCCTCCACACCAAAACATTTTCCTGAAATTATGAATACAGAATGCTTGGATTTTTTCAGCACTACCGCTGCCTCATCTGCAGTGTTCCAAGGCCAAACAAAGCAAGGCACGAGGACAAATTTGAAATATTATATTGGACTAATATAGTTGGAAAAATAGACAAGTTCTTCAGTGCCTAAATCTCTCTTTAGGCAACCTTGTGCATCCAAACTTTCTGTTTCTTCCTGTTCTAGTAGATCTGTCCTTTGAGAGTTCCTTTGTTTTAATTTGCCAAACAATTCAGCAAGCTTGTCAAGAATTAATTAGGTGGCTCAGGAAAAAAAAAAGAATAACAACAATCCCCCACCTCTGTTTACAACAGGCCTGTACCAGCCTAGCTGCACCCGTATTGCTGCTGCAATTCATAAAACCTGTATTAATCTGCAGATTGCCTTTCCTCACAAAACCCCAACAGCTCTCAGTCTCCTCTGCTTCTCTGTTTGGCAAAGCAAAACTCAGGGAGGAAAGAAAATTATATGGTAATTAAATTCTCTCTCTGTTTTAAAGGGACAAGCAGTCCTTCTGTACTAATCTGCTCCTTGCATATTCAAGACAAATACAAGGGAATTAATATCGTACAGTTCTTGCTAATGTACTAATTATAAATTGCTGGCTGCCAAATAAAAAGTAGGAACAATGATACATAAGATGTTACTAAAAAACATTTACAGCAACATGAAGTTAACAATTTCTATCCAGAGGATTCTGCTATAGCAGATGGGATTACACTGCAAAAATAAAATCTCCAATAGAATTCTCTAATTCTCCCTCCATCAATCCTTTCAAGATTAAGGAGGTTTTAAGTCATGGTAATTTGGAAGGGGAGGGATGCAAACATGTGGGTACTCTCAGCACCAAGTAAACCCCAGAATTTTCCATAGGTAAACAGTGAAACTTAATTAACAGGTCAAGCAAGTGATCTGAGGGATTTTTGTAGCACCTGTTTCCATATTCTCAGAGGGAATACCAACAGCAGCATATGACAGCACCTACAGTGACTATGGGCCAATACCACTAGACTGGGTAAAATGATTGTCTGATTTTCCTCTAGACACAGTTGCCCCTTTTCCATATTCTCAGACCTTTGCAGATTTTATGTTCCCCTGCAAAATGCATCAAAACTATGCAAAATTATTTTTATTTTTTCAACTTTGATAAAATGGAATATTGTCTATCAGGGTGTGTTACTGCTCAGAACAAAAAGAGGACTGATGGCTGATAGAGGATGATACCGAAGTGTCACACAAGAAGTATTTTTAGCTTGGCACATGTAGCATAGAATTAATTCCAGGGGAAGTTTATTGTTTTCATAGTGTACAACTCAAGATTTGGGGTGCATTCATCTCCTACCTCTAGGATTCAGCTCTAGATTCACCTTTAGATCCTTCCACTTCATTAGAAAAAGAAATGCAAATCCCTTGAGGCTGCAAATTTTCTCATGCTGGAAGTTTTGAGTTACTGGTTCTGCAGAACTAACAGCACAGCAGACTAAGCCAAGAAGTCTCACATCTGTTGACCTAGATCTACCTCTATGATACTCTAAAGGCCAGAAAACCCCTTACAACAGTCTTCATCAGCTCTAGGATACAGAGAAAATTTTTCACCTAATCATCAAAAAAGTTAATGAGTCCAATTCTCAGCTTCTCATGGCCAAAGATCCTACATGAACATCGAAGTGAAGAAAAGGCACAGCAGGAGAAACAGGCATGTAATGAAGTCACATGCAAGATCAGCACAGCTACTCTTTTTCTAAGAATTACCTGTATAAAAGATGTGTGTGCTGGCACTTTTACCTGATCAGACACTAACAGGCAAAAGGATTCTTGGTGGTTATCCAGTTTTTCACTTATCTCACTAAAATTATTCCCGTTTGGTTTGTACACATCTTGCTTGTACAGATCCCAGGCTCAGACTCTGAGGAAAGCGTTCCAGAAGGTAGTAAGACTGTCCTCTGTGCTGTGACACTCGCACATTTCATGGACAATGTTGTGTCAGATTATCTGTACTCTGTATGCGCCGATGTTGCAAATAAACTATCAGTAGGGACTATATCTCCCATGTTGCAACAGGGACTTATCATTCGGAAAAGAAAAATAACAAAGCATCATGCAAGATGTCTGACCAGGAGGTCTAGTCAGTAAAAGAGTACGCAAGCATGAAATCATGAAATAACAATTCCTGTGAGATATTACTGCAGCTCTTTTCTAACCAAAGGTTTCTGGGTCTCCCCCCCCCGCCAAAGCAGACTTGCTTTAAAAACAAAATCAATATACTTGAAAGTCTACTTTTTTCCCCCTCTAATTATAGGTGGCCTGGAAAATTGCTTGCCTAATCATTGCTTACATGGTTCCTTACATGTGTAAATAATGCTACTGAAATCAGAAAAACATGAATGTTTCTTTCTCTATTAATATGACTGCCATATCAGGCTCCCAACCAGTCAGCACATAAAATAAAGACATATGGAATTAAGTTAATTGTGTTCAATCAGTAACAAGTGAACTCAAATTAATTATGCAAACTTCAAAAAAACACATTTAGGGATATGATTTGTTAAGAGAGGTACGTTTTGCACACTACCTGAATCTAGCTGAGAGAACACATAAAACATTCATTTCATTTTCTGCTATGTGCTCGTTTAGTACAATACGCTCAGCCATAATGATGTAGCTAACAATTTTATGGTCTTGTATGATTCATGCTGCAAAGGATACCATGCCACACTGAAACCTTTTTATTATCAATCACTAGGAAACACAACCTTGAAGACTGGCATTAATTAAGGGCATAAGGATTTACAAATGCTCATACTTCATTCTCTAAATATAAATATTCATGGAAGTATCTATGGATCACCTCTTGAAGTAAAAATTGATCTTGGAAAATGAGAAGTTGTAAAGGAAATAGAAACATAATTATGAAAGGCTGTCTTCAAACCTTACAACTGGAATACTTTCTAATAATCATTCTCCCTTTTTTGTAAAAACAAAAATACTGGAATAATTATGGAAATATAACAAAGGTGACCACAAACATAGATTCCTTATTAAAAGCAGTTTTAAAAATAAAAAAGATTAAATTTCTACTCACTTTCTTCTTTTTCTTTACCACCAGTTTTTCTGCGGGTTCTTTGTGGTCTGTTTCTGAGTCCAGCAAGCCTGTTGGATATGCACCTATCATATGTACTTTTAGATCTCCATTGTCTTGTGTTCATACCAAGATTTCTGTCACTTCTACCTCTACATCTTCCTGAACAAATATTAAATTTTTTCTACATGTAGTCCCAAGCTGGGCATTAGCCATAACTACAGTAGTTGCTTTTCATTTGTATTTATATTCCCAATTCTCTATGCAAGTAATTATAGTAAATGCGTGCACATTGGAATGAGCATACATAACTGAATGTATTACTTGCTTAAAAACACATTATTTGTTTTAACTTTTATTATTCCAAAGCACACTAATATATACATGAAAAAATTACATATATAGCAATACTAAACATAGAAGAACTGGTTCCATCTCAGCTAAGGTATGGATAAATAATTCATTTCTTAAAAAAAAAGATTAAGTATTGCAAATAAAAAGATTGGCAGCAACTAGTGATGCCTGTGGTAAGGAATGCATTCCTGCAAAGAGTCTATACCTCATTAGACTGAGGTAAGACAAACCCTTTAGTAACTACAGATCTGAAGAAAGCAGAGAAATTCAAAGTTTTTCCTAGCTTTAAACACAAACAGAAAACTAGGTTTCAACTATGTTATTTTCTAGGTCATCAAGAGACAGATGTTTTTCATTCAACATTTCCATAAGTAAATACGACTGCTCTTGCTGATAAACTTTCAGGCAAAATGACTGAAAACAACTGTCCTGAAGATAAGCGAACAATCTGAACTTGCCCACACTTGAGTTCTCCAAGTTTAAAGTCTTCCAGCTAACAACTGGTAAAGAACATGATAAAAATCAAACCAAATTGACTTATTAGTTCCTTTGATTTTTTTTTTCCTTCTCTTTTAATGATGTTGACAAGACTAGTAGATGATGCAAAAATATCTTTCTGTCTCTTCAAACCCCTTGTTGATCTACTTGTCTTTATTATTTTGTTCCAACAAGCATGCCCCAGCTTCTGGAATTCATCAGCCTAAAACATCATTTAGTCTTTTCCATCCTCAGACCAGCTCTTATTAACCTGAACCATTCAGTGAATTATGCCTATACATGTACAGCCTGTGATTAAAATAGAACTGTATTCAGGACTTTCATGTATGAATTCTGCTTGGGAGAAAAATTGCCATGCTTCTGGACAACACATTTGAATTTTCTTCCCTATCACCATTATTTATTATTTCTATTAGCTAATGTTGTTTTACTCCTAATTATGGGTAATTAGATGACGAGTTGTCAGCACGACCCATTCACTTAGAAGCCTCTACATTTAATTAAGTCAAGATAGTTTTGAACATTTAAATGTCAAAACAACATTTAGAAAACAGAACATTAACATGTTGTTTATTGAACTGTACATTATAGAATGTGACTTAAAGAACCAAAGGTTTCAGTGTGATGACAGCTCTCAAATTCTGCTTGTATAGAGACCAAATTTGCTGTACATTTTGACACAATGGCTTCGGACTTAGCAGGTCTCCTGTACAGAACTTCAGGGCTGATCTGAGAATACAAGCTACTGTGGGGCTTGGCGGATAATGTAAAAACACCCTTACTAAAACTAGCATCTAGGAAACCTCCAAACTCAGCCTCCATCCATTTTAATGGGTAAAGCATGGGGATGGTTCCTCTCAACAGAAAATGGGAAAGAATGGTAGGATCAAAACCATCATCACATGAACACTGAAGTTTTCTGTTTCTGGCAATAGCCTCAAGGTGTACAGGCTTGCAGTGGAAGAAGGGGTGAAGGATGCAAACCCAGCCAGACAAGAAGGACACTAGGTAACAGCATAGTATTGTTCATTAAGAATTGATATAAACAGGGATTTGGTCTTTGGGAACCATATGGGCCCTCCTGGAAAGGAGCAGACCAAAGGTGGGAGAAAAGTTCATGACCTGTCATGGTTTTGAAAATATACCTGGGATCATCTTCGTTTCCTCAGGCTAGACTGAGCTTGCAGGGTACTAAGCCCAGGCTGGTCAATTCTAAGAGTTAATTCTTATTCCTGCAGTGACTAAATGTAAGAGTTTTCACAACAGAAAACCTGCCAGAGGGCAACTGGGATGTTCAAGGTAATATCTGATGGGGACTTATCTTTTCCTTTTATCAACAGGACTTCTGGAAGGAGGCTTGGAAAAGCTTGTGAGCTTCATGCCTTGCTCACAGCCAACTAGACCACCAGATGAAGACAGATTCTTGCATCGTGGCCTTCAAGGCTACACATTAACAAATGGTGGCTTTAAAGTTGCGTTTGCCCTGACTAAAAAAGTGCTGCTTTAAGAAATTCCTCTCCCGAAGATTCAGGGTTGGTTGGATCTAACCTGCTTTATCGAAGTTTCGAACTGTTCTCCTGGGTCAGTGCTTCTGGTATTGGGAAGGGCTTTCTATAACATAATCTTAACTATGGTTATCTTTCAGCTGATACATTCATTTGCTTAAATTTCTCACAAAATCCCCATGTCTATCCAAATGCAGCTTTATAATACTGAACAAAGCAGCAAAACAAAAAACCAAGTCACCAAGTATATTTCCAGCACTAAGGCAAGTCATAAATATTTCAATTCACATGGCATTTGCTCTTTCACATCTCTGAAAGTTCTACTTTTCACTCTGACAAGCTGTCATTGTTTCTAGTAACGCATTTTTGTTTCAGTGTTGGGAGACTTTTCATTACCTTCTGTATCAGAAGAACTGTTTTCTATAGTACACATCACAAATGCCTGAGTGAAAGAACACCACCTGCTTGCTTTGGTACCAAAGCTAGAACTTGAGAGTCAGCACAAATGACAATAAAAAGAAAATACAGAGAATTTGGGGTGTCTCATACCGAGTAGGCAGAACAACCTTAAGGTCTATAAAATAAACACAATTTCCTTCTGTTGTACAGTAGGCATTATTCATTACCAGTATGGTTTTGTTGTGGCTGAGCTGTGTTTTGGTACTGAACATCAACAACACGACAGAAATATTTCAGCCTTTCTATTCTCTTTCTACAAATGTGAATGTAACAGTAAACCCAAGTGACAGGTACTCCCACACATCCTGGTGTTCAATCAGTAAGCTCAGGCTGAACAGCATGGGGCCCAGATGAGGCCGCGTAAGCCAGTACCTATTAGCTGCTTCCTTTGATTCTCCTGCTAGTGCTCAGGCAGAGTGCTGGATGTTGCAAAGCATAAGCATCACTAAAAACAGACAAAAAAAAATATTATCCCAAAAAAAGGTCAATAAGGTACGCTGAAGGCTTTTTCTGTTTCAGTTTCTGTTTTTTAAAACAAACTGTCCTGTCAAGATCTCAATGGTTTTTCTGTACCTGAAAGATAATTCAAGATCTCTGTAGAGTTTGAGAAAGTTAAAAAAATGCAGCATGCAGTGTAGCATTTTGGAGGCTCTTATACAAGACTGAGAGGTGAAGTAATCATCATGAGTGCCTTTTCTTGCTCTTATTCTTTCTCTCTGTTCCAAAATTGCTTTCTATTACACCTGTAAGACACGATTTTCAAAGCTAACTTCATGTTATAAAAATACTGTCAGGCTCTGCTGGGACTAGGGATGATACTTCTGCCTTTCCCAAAACTAATAATTCTTCCCATATTTTTTTCAGCTCCTAACAGTGCCTAGGATAAGCTGGGTCAGTGAGATAAGTTTGCAGCTATGAAGTTCATGACTGTGCATTTCTCTTCCTCATGGTAGTTATGTTCAGATGTCAAATGAATGAATTTAGAAAGTTGAAGTGCATCTCCTACAGGCTGAGTGAATTTGTATGCACATACATGAACATATAGAGAGGAAGTCTTGGGCAACCCACTAAAGTTTCTGGCTGTGTGCTCTTTGAAGCTCAATGTTTTAGCGTTAGACATGCCAAACGCTGAACCTTCAGTAAGAGATTGAAATAAATTAAAAATAAACAACAAGAAATTCCTAAAGGCTGGTATGTGTCTTGGAGAGCCTCAAATGGCCAATGAATTTTAGCTTGCACAGTCGCTGTGCCATAATTGCACAGTCATTAACTTTTACTACTTGATTGCTCACTTCCAATCTGCCTATTTTTTAAATCATCACAGGCCTGTCTCTGCTTGCACCAAAGCCAAAGGTTATGTTCCAACTGCTGCTCCTGGTACATGGGGCAGGACTGCAACCCACGCACAGAGCATGCTGCAAGCAGTAGAAGGGTCTGTGAAGAAAGGGGTCCTGCTGCTCCCATTGAAAACTTCCCACCTAAAATATTCTCTGTTTCCATTGAGAGTGTCCTGGATGTTCATGTATTTCCTAAATGGGTTTTCTGGAAATTGTTCATAGAGAACTACAGAGGGATTTCCCAAACCACCAGAAAATCAACCTACATCTGAGCTGGTCACAATGGCACAAGTTTGACAGAGTCAGGGTAACACAGAAGATCCACTTCAATTTTGACGCATGTTTGGACAGCACTGGCTGCATTTCTCTAACCCCGACATATTTGAATGACATACTCCTTCAGGCAGGCACCAATTCCTCTTCATTAAGAAAGACATGGAGTCCTGATCTTGGCTAAAGTATTTTGAATCTCTCAGAATATAACCGCACGCATAAGTAATAACTGGGGATATGTTGTAGCAGTCCCTCCATCCCTGTGAAGTATATGTAAGTGGCAGCAAAGTAGTGGATATTGCTGTTCTTCAATACTTATGTAAATCATTACTATTTTGGACAAAGTTCTCTACGTTAGCACTAACATTTATGGCTTGCAAAAGGCATTTTTCTATGCTTATGCTTGGCATTCCTACTGAAATTATAATACTGAGAAATCATAGCTATCTGAAGGGGCTTGTGCACGAAGTTCCTGCTCCCTTAAACACTTTTTAAGCCTGAATGACCAGTGGTCTTTTTCAAGGATGATTAGGTTTATGCATCTTCCCTGTGAACTCGATGCTCCCATGAAGCCAAGAAACTTTTCATTAAAACATAGCAATATAGTTACATTTTACTCTCAATACTAGCAAAACATGAGATTTCTAAAGAGTAGAATACTTCCAGGAGATCAAACTGCAAAAAAAAAAAAAAAAAGGCACACCAGGAATGACTGACTAAGAATCATACTAATCTCACAGAAAACTGGTACTGCAGTTCCAAAAATAAATTCCAGTCCCAAACCTACTCTTCCATTCCCACAATCAAACACAGGTGCAGCTGTACAACTGTAATCAATGGCGGATACACACAGATGTGCAACTGTCCGATTTGCAAACAAAGGATGCATATGTCAGTAGCATGGACAACCATGTCTTCACTTCAAAGAGTTCAGTACTGTTCTTTGGCAGGCAAAAACATACATGTGTTTGGGAGGCTCAACAGTGCAAGAAACCATCATACACTCACGAATCAAAATCCAACCTATGCTTTCTTTGAAAATTTGGCCCTAAATACTAAGCAGTGCCTGGGGGCTGATTAAAATTGACCTCTCCAGGGCATAGATCATGCAACTTAAGAAAACAAGCTGAAGCAACAGAAGCAAAGACTGCTGTTCTCTGCATCTTTATTGGTATGAAAACTCTTAAGACGCCAACCAAGGGGGGTACTTGGGGGGAGACGTTAATATCTGAGGAGAGAGATCAAAAGCAGTTAACGTTCCTGGCACTGCATTGTGCCATGTGTATCTTTATACATTTAAACTTATAGTGAAGAAAAAAAAAAAGGAGGAAAAAGAAACATTTCTTTGTTAAATCAGATATTGCCACATGTTACTCATTTTAAGTTTGCTGTCCTAAGATCCAACTTAATTTAGTCTGCATTGAACGTTTCTGATCTGAACATTTAATGTGGCAATGTTTTGCTCTGCCAGGAATATTATCTGAATGTTAAACATGAACTCAATTTATTCATCAGAATATGGCAAGCATGATACCAAAGGTCATTTTGTTTATATTGTCCTCTAGCTCCATAACTTACAGCCTGTTTCTTTCATCTTCAAACCTCAAAACACTCAACAATATTGGATGTTACAGTGGGGTAAGAGAACTGGACTCACCCTTTTTTTCTTTTTTTTTTTTTTCTTTTTTTTTTTTTCTTTTTTTTTTCAGCTTTTGTATTTGGAACTGGGGGGAGGAAACAGCCTTGTTCAGAAGCAAGGAATAACACTGAAAACATGCAACACATCTGCTACATTATGAACTGGTAACAGATACACAAGGTAAGCTTGCCCTGGTATGAAATGAAGGATGTGTAAGAAGCGGGATGCATTACACCTTAATATTCACAATGCAATTATATTTTTTTGATTCTTTAAGTAAGTGCTGATCTCAGTCACATCAGTATAAAACCACAACAACCACATACACATTCTTCTTGCCAAACGTGGCCACAAAGTCTTCACAGAACCTGTGAGGCAAATTCTGATGTTAATTACACTATCAGAACTTTGTAGTACTATCACAGGCATATGCAGCTCCACTGTTCAAAACTGTACCTACAACAGCAGCAAAATTAGCTTAGAAACTGGTACCTATTCCTTGGAAAGCGTCATATGTTGCTCATATTGTTGAAGATAATTCCACCACTGAAAATGCTTCCCCCTCTTCCCCTCAACACCTAAAGGCAGCTTGAACAAAAAAGAATTGAACTGCACACACAGATAAGCAGGTAGGTGAGAACAGGAACATCTATTTCAACACAAGCAAAACCATTCTCTTTCTGAAGTGACAGAAACATATTTCCATTCTTTACTATTTCTCATTACTTCTAACAAATTACAGCAGAGTTCACCCCACCTGCTGATAACTCAGTGTTAATTTATCGCTCAATTTGTTCAGATGTGAAATTTTCGTTTACTTTATTGAGGAGTCATTTCCCTGCTATCATATTGAATTGCCAGCACTTTCACACACTTGTGTATCGGCTGTCGCAAAAGTAATGCCCATTTGCTAATGCACTATCAATAAAATCTGAAGAAACAAAATTGATTATTGGTGCTTAGGCTTTTCAACTCCTGTCCATAGAAACATCCAATGTTATTGATATTTCCCATCAAAACACTCCTCTATACACTATAAAGGGGAGACGGAAGAAAAATAAATGTCTCAAATTTTACCAGAAGGAGCATCTTTGCAGAAAACCCAGAGCAAAACATCCCTAATGCCAAAGGGAGCCACATCCAGAAACACTGCTCTGAGGGAAGCCTGAGCAGGCAATGTGATAAAGACATTCAGAATTTCAAGAGGACCAAATCCAGTGCAAGTCCCTTCCCAAAAGTCTCAGCATCCCATCTAAGTGAGGGGCTGATCCAGAAAGGTATTTTCATGACAGTAGGATTTTCTAAAACTTGAAGCAATGGGCTTATTCAGGGTTTGATGACAAACCTGCCAAAAGCATTAGGCATCAGACTAACTCTGCCTTTCCTGAAGTCAGTTGTAATCTTAACTCTGATTTCAGTGATGGCAGAATCAAGCCTTAATCCTCCTCAAAGTCTACAAGTATAGTGACAATTTAGAGCATGAAGGTTGTATTGTAAGTGTGTGTATTTGCAGATCCCATAGTTCTATTTCTCCACAATCATATATATTTTATGCCAGTAGTTAGTGACCTCAGCAGATAGTTCTATTCATTCAAAGGCTTCTATTTTAAATTTCACAGATACAGCCACCTAAGTCTAATGATTTCAAAGATTTTTTTTTTTTAAGTGACAGACAGGCATACACAAGTGTGTTAATTGACAAGAGTACCTTACTTACCTACCTCCATAATGCATTCTTATGTTTTATATACAGGTAAGCTTCAAGAGTGCATTTCTTAATCAAATGAAATATTTATCAGATCTGAGATCTGAAGTGTACATATTCAATTTTTTATGCACACCTTTACATGATTCATGAAATTCACCCGTAATGTGAGTTCTTTTCATTAAATTTCGTCTTTATGTATCATTGTTATCCTTTTTTTACAACCAGATTTATATTGAACTGACAAATATCATTCAGGTATCTTTGAACAAAGTAGCTTTTACCTTTTGATAGAGATCATGGAGCTCTGGCACCTGCGGTAGATTCCTCTGTAAACAAACAAAAAAGAAATAAATCCAGGATAATGCTAAATTTGCAATGAAGCACAGTGCGTTACATTACATGAGTTAGTTTCTTTATTAAGAGATTCTTTATGAATACAAGATGGTCAGTGCTATGTGGAATAAAAGACATTAAAAAGAGTATACTGAGTATATATAGAAATGCACAGTCTCACTTAACTCAAAATGAAGATTATTGGGTTTCCAATCAAATTTGTGTTCTCATACACCTAAAAGGTTAGCTGGATTTTCAGTCAAAACACACTCTTGTAAAACAAAACTTAGACTTGCATTACAAGCACAGGGAGTATAATTTACTAGTGAGAGACAATTTGAGATATATGTCAGTTGGGTTTTTTGTTGGGATTTTGGTGTTTGTTTTTACTTGTAGCTTTGCTGCAATGTAGGTAACATACAGGCTTTTGTCATCATGTTACAAAATACAGCTTGGAGGGTAGGCATATGGGAGCTACCTTCCACACAGAATGGAGCACTGTGAGCTCTATTACCCAAGCAGCAGTATCTGACCCTGGTTTGTTTGAGCTGCCTATTGCTCCATCTCCTTCCACACTGCTCAGTGCCTCCCAGCTCCCTCAGTGAGGTTACTGGGAAGTGCCCTCCAGCACACAACAGATAGATATTCCTTTGGCTGTCTCTAGAACCAGCTACCCAACACTTTGTAAACATGGGCTTGAATTGAAAGTCACAACAACCATTTTATTTACAGGAACCCATTTTATTACTTTAGAAAAGAGGTAAATGTGGCAACACACTGATACCTTGAAAGCCAGAATCAAAGATGTTTCACACACTTCAGCCAGCACTGTTAAGAGTGCAAAGCATTTATTTATATAACTACCTAATATGTAGCTGACATCCCACCTCAGCCCTTCTGAACTATTGTCTTTATCCATTTTCTTGAATACACAAGGCTTGGTTCTACATGCTAAACACATCTTTATAGTACTGTCAACTCACACTGACTCAGTGGGAGACAAGGGCTTGGCACTGTGTGTAATTTAGCCCTCAAAAATGCAAGTAACAAAGAGTTTACAATGTCATTTTTCAAACTGCTGAATAGCATAAGACTGCTTATATTGCATTACAGTGTCACAAAATCAGAGGGAAAATGCTTTAACTTTCTAAATCATTTGAGGCACCAAATTGTACTACTTAATGCTAACTGCACGTTGTATTTATTTTTGTAAAGTGAAGGAATACTTTTAAGTACTAACCCTAGCAACTCACCCCTTACACGAACTAATTCTTCAACTAACATTTGAATCACTTTTTCTTTCCCTTGATTTCAATGAGCAGAAAAGAAAATCCAAACATCATCCCTCTTTCCTTCATAGTTAAGATCAACATTTGCTCAAACGTGAATTATAGACAGAAGACAGAATGTCTCTCACAAAAATAGGTGTAGAAAACATCTCTTAGGCTAGAAGTTTAATTGAAGTTCAAAACCAGCAAAAGAATTATGTCTTTTAATACTAACTCCTATAGTAAAAAATGCTTATTGTATGCACATCTATATGCACGGTGTTTATAGCTTTATGTGGTTTATATATATGTTACATTTTAAGTAGTGAACTGGTTGAGATTAGGATTTTAAAAAAGTTATTGTCACAAATAGTAGAAAACATTCCTGCAATAATTCCAGTGACAGGACTACCTGTGTAGTCAGTGATTTGAACTCTGTTTACAGTTCAGAAAATATATACTATTTTTTCAATTAAAATGCAATAAAAAGAAGACACTTGTTTAATGGCTGAAACCACTGTAAACACTAAGGTCAACTACTTGAAAGTATAGAAAATGACTGCAAGATTATTTTTCCTTAAAGTTTTCCTCTAGAATCTTCTAATCTGGCATGCCAAGTAATACATCCACTTCTGAGAAAAGCCTCCAAAACACCAGATTTCTCAGATTTGGAACATCACCAAGCATTCAGAAACACAGTCCAATACTGCTTTTAGTTACCTTGCTAAGTTAGCCACACTTAAAGAGACACTTTGAAAAAAAAATAATTACCTAATTTTGCAGTGGTTTAATTTCTCCACTTGGTCGGGATTTCCTAAACTTGCACAAAACCTTCTTGTTATCTCTAGCAACTGGCCATGAACTTGCTGGCTTTCAATACCTAAAGGAATACTCTCACCCTCAGGAACAAGAAATATTATTTGGATGTCAAGATTGTCCTGAACCTCTACTCAGAGAGAAGAAAACTACAGAAGCCTGGAAAAAAGCATTCCTCAAGCTGAGCCTGCATGCCTGTGGCTGGGCTAAATCTTTTGTTTCACTCTTGTGGCATTCTTTCCTGAATTAAACAGTATCAGTGTTGATAGCTCAATCTCCAGGAAACTCTGCCACTTATGCCATCAGAGAAAATTGACGTTTATTCCCTCTTGCAGCTCTCATTAGCAAGGCCAAAGGTGGGAACAGAAGCCGACTTCCTTTTTCACTCCCAGAAGGAGAGGATGGTCACAGAGGTGTCCTGTGTAGGAGGATACAGAGTTACCAGCCTAGTCTATGAGCCATGGTTTAGATTCATTTAGAAAAAACTAACAAATCCAACAAGGGATGCTGCCACTCTCTTGCTAGTTCAAAGCAAAAAAGCACTTAAACAATTCATAGTTTATAACAAGGTAGATCACAAAGAATAAAAGAAAATAAATGTTACATAAATCATGTAATCTCTTTCCCAATGCAGTTCATTAAGAGCTTCAAGAATAAATCAAAATAACATTGCCAAAAAAAAAAAAAAAAAGAGAAAGCTGAGATAATTAGATTTGTAAAGCCAAGTTATTGTGTTAGCATTCCAAGACGTCTTGAAAAGCACACCAACAATTTTTTAGCTAAAAGCATTACTAGAGAGAATACTTTCCCTTTGAAAAACAGCTTAGCATATGAGTAGCCCATCCAGAGTGCCTCCACTACTGCTCCATACTGCTTTTTCTCCTTCCCAACTTTAAAAGCAAATGTGTGGTATGTTCAGCTAAGTGTCCAGGGTAACAAAACTGAAGAGCTGAGTGTCGGAAGTTACCATGGCACAGAACCTGTGGGCAGGTCACATGCCTTTTACAGCAACCCAGGAAGGTGGGAGAGCACAGGTTTTATGCTTTCACTTATCCTGGAGAAGGCAAACATGTAGCGAGTGAAACCTGCTGGACTCAACACTTACTCACAGCCCTGGAGACCAGGGATCTGCTTTGGGTTTTTTGTACTTTAAAGCTATAGTAGATTCTTACATGTTCAGTAGAGCTGTGAGGAAGAGAAGCTGAGATATGCCCCAATGAGCAGCTACATACTTTAATAAGTTGCTACATCCTGTACACTATATAATATTTATATGTCTTAGCATTTTTTAACTTCTCAGAAATTTCTGCCAATGAAAATTTTAGCAATTTGCCTGTATCCACCCAAAGCTTCTTTGATATTTGTCTGCAAAAAGATCTTTTTTTTCCTGAAAAGGTACTAGCATAGTCTATGAAAACTAGAATTTTTTTTCTAGGCTTGAAAATCATAAGCACTTCCTAACGCCAAAGTTCCTCTTCTAGTTTACAAGTGAAAGACAGGAGACAACACAGGAAATGTGAGTGGAGCAGAAAGGTGTGTCAAAGTCTCTCCAGATTTATGTTGTGATTTTTGTACAGAACACAACAGAAATATCCCTCACTACAAGCCAAATATTTCAGTTTTTATTGAAGTGAAATCCTGAAGTCACCAGACTAAATCCTAGCTTCAGTTAAGACTTCATATGCCTAGAATGTTACATAAAGGCTGGAGAAAGTACTGCAGAAGTTCATCTTGAAATTTAATTTCTTACTTCATAGACAGAATTTCCAGGAACAAAATGCAGTGCAGTGGTGATGCTGATGGTCATGAGAATCTGAGTATTTTCACTGCATATATAAAGAAACCTTCAACACTAAGTCAGCATTTAATATGCACATCTATATGTACAGGATTGAAGCCTTCTTCACTTTGTGTAACACCACTAGTTAGAGATTCAACTCATATCATCCTACCGTGCACACAGGTTCCTCACACACACATAGGGGAACCACCAGCACATCTTCCAGGATTGCAAACTGTATCCCAAGAGGTCAACTAGTCTTATACAAATCATTACAACATCATCTCAACTTTCAGATGCTAAAAAGAAAGGTAGAAGCAATGATCCAGAACCTGGGCTGACATGTCAAGCCATGAGTTCAGAAACTATTCAGGGACCACTGAAAAATCCCCCGTGTTTTTGTTTACCTTGTCTGTAAGGTGAGATAATACTACTGCTATTTCACAAGACTGAACAGAGAAATATTACAAATATGGGACATTAGGAAATTATCTAAGATTCACAAGTGATATAAAATTGTAAGAAAATAGAGTATGCAAAAAAATCTGCAAAACCAATCAACAGAACAACTAGAGCCACATAAGCAGATGCAAAATGCTATTCAGACTAGCAATGGCATCAGTAAGTTCTCCTCAGACAGGGAGATTATAGTCATAAACCTTCCTTTGGGGAAAAAAAATAGCAGACAGGCAAATAATAAAATGTGTCAATCATACCCAAAACAACACTAAAAACACTTCAGCAAGTTAAAAATGTCAAGTCCTCCATTTCAACCTATTAATGGTTCTACAAAGTTTCCCAAAACGCAATCCAGAGACAGACATTTGCACAGCGTTCTCTGGAACAAGTTATTTTACAGTTCAAGAGCAAGGTGATAAGAAAACCCTACCTTTGTCATGCGTAGTCTTGAAGCATGCACAAGAATGCTGTTTCTGATATGGTACTGGAAATAAAGCCCCAGTAGTGATAAATGAAGGCAAAACCCAGCAGGTACAGCAGAGCAGGCTAGCATGTGTCCTGCTTTAAAGTATTGGCCTTATGCTTTGTCAGTTGCCTTTGTACATTACAAAATTCTGAGTAACTGGAGTTGCTCTTTACTGTTACAGAATGAGTTTTACTTTTCAGATGTCAAGTGCTGAAGAATAAATCTGTCATGCAAGTTAGCCAAATAATACAAGAATCAATCATTTTTAAGCACAAGGCTCGCAAGAGTTGTCATTGAAGGATCATGTAATGCCTTGCTCACAAGTATTCAGCTAGCTGCAGATATCTCTGAAAGAATTCACTAACTGAAAATTGCTGTTTGGGTAGTAATTATTAGTCTCTTGGGTTTTAATCTAACCAATGAGCAGAAAAAACACCATGTGATTTAGACGACCAACTATTTACAGGCAAGAACTACCCATTAAATGATATTTATAGTCATTCATTAATAATCCACAGCGTGAACTTTGTTCTCTAACTATACTGCAGATACTTACACAATCATGAATACTACTGTAGAAATCAAAATTATACATGAAAAAGGAAAAATGCTAAATGTATCATATAAATCACATACAATATATAAACTATCAGTAAGCACAGCCTTATATTTAGCAGTCAAAATTATTGCTCCTTCTGTACTTTTATAAGGAAGTGTCTCACAACACTTTTGCACATTTCTTCGTTTTACAGACTGAAGCTGTGACAGATGATTCAATTTCCTGGAGCAAAACACAACAGTGGAGCCAGGGACGAACCCAGATGTCTTAATTTTCAATGCAGGAATTATTCCAGACTTCATTCCTTCATTCAGTGCTGAAGATGGATGTTACAAAAATAATTTACACTGCTTTGGGTTTATTTTTTGGATTTTAGTGAAATGGTCTTTTTTACTTGGTAAGAGAAAAGAATACAATCTAGTCCTTGAAATAACTTCTGCCATTGAAATTATGCTTGGAAAAAGGAAGCCTAACCTGTTATTTGCATAGGCAATGAAATCAAATTTCAAATAGAAAATTTCAGCAAAATAAATTGGAAGAGTTCAACCAGTCAATTTTTCTGCTTGAAAGATCAGTTTTGAACCTCTGACTTTCCTCATAGGATGCAGAAGGAACATGTTTTCAAGAATATTATTGTCCATCATGGATGTACCAATACTTATATTGATTTCTTCTCCCAAAATGCACTGTGTTGTTAAAAAAGATAGTTGGTGAATGATTAACTTCAGGTAATATGGGAATAGATAATAGGTTTCATCAGCCATTCACAAAAAGAAATCTGAGTTAAATTTCACAATATTATGTTTACCTTTAAATGTCTAAAGTAAGCACAGTGCATGACCTACAGGGTACAAATGCACAAGAACAAGCATGCAATTGTATTGAGATGATGCCACTGTGACAAGGAAAGCAAACCTTAGGAAGGAGTCAGGAGCTGTTAGGAGATACAAGTGTGCCATCACCAGGAGTAGTTCTACAGAAACATGCTCCAAGGGCAGGCTGCCTACCTGTCTGCTCCCCCAACTCTGGCCCTTGAGAGTGTCCTGTCACCCCACTGCGAGCCCAAACTGAATTCCAGGTATACAAGCTTGAGCTTATTCCCCATTTTAAAAGGCTTTTCATGGTTAAATGAGATATTTAACCAGGAGGACAATCCACAAGACAGCATGAATTCATGAAGACAGAATTACTGAGTCAGGGCAAGAAAACGTCTTTTGGAATTGCCTCAAATTCTAATATTTTTCCTCAATAACTTTGCCAAGCAATAATCGAGAAAAAACAAACCACAGTCTGGCTTCTGGGTGGCTAAAGTGGTTATATCTCAGGCATAAAATACCAAGCAAAACTATCTTTTAATAAAAAACTTTCCTTCAAACATAAAATTGATACTTTTTTCTGGTTTATGGATAATTTAGCTTGATTACTATAATTGTCAGAAAAATGCTGAAATATAAGTCTCCTCTTCTTTAAACAAAGATTGTCTTACAAGCTTGGGATCAGCCCATTGACTCTTTTGCCATGGTGGAATAATGCAGAGGGTAAAGTTTTAAAGAGACACAGAAATTAGCCTGTTCTGACCCACTAAGCAGCACTGAAGGAGCATGACATTCCTTGTGAGTGCTTAGTACAGACAACTTAAAAGAAGCCAGAAGCCAGAAGCACCCAAAGCATTGCCCAGCTATGGGAGGGAGGCACACAGGACTAGACCCTGGCTGCAGGTGCAGAAGCAGCATGTGTGACTTTTGGACATGTAGGGAGTACAGGACAAAACGTTGTCCCCAGCCAGCCAGAGGCAGGCTGCCTCTGCCACACTCCTAAGTCAAAATATCTCAAGCCATCCCCCTTCCTCACCACCCCAAGCATGGATAAACTGTAAGACACAATTTAAACTGTGTGGTCACTTCCAGGAGAAACCTAATTCTCTGGATTGTTCCTTGAAAACATAGGCAAGACTGAGCCAGATGACACTGACACTTTTCAGCCTCATCAGTTTAACTTCGATACCTAAGTAGTTCCCATTAAAATGCTGGCAGCATTAGATATTGTACACTGACAAATGCATCCTCCATTGAAATTGTATCTAGTAAAAAGACAGACCATAAGTGCTCAGCTCTAAGTTTCTGGACTTGTAGTTCCTTTGTCGCTAAAAGCAAACTCTCGTTTACTCTCTAAAGTATTAAAGAAACTGGATGAAGTTTTATCTTATTGCAAACTCCTTTTCCATAAACTAGCGACTTACTGCATCATTTTTAAATTGTCACAGTAAGTCACTGTCTGAAGTAGCTTGTCCATGTCTGGATCTTATTTCATGCTCTTTATTACTGAGATACCACCTTTGGAGAGAGTGGGGGGAAGAACTGGTTAGTTTTAGCTAGTGCAAAGCTTGAATCAAGCCAGAACACTGCTGCAGAATGGTGTTCCTTCACTGAGAATAAGCTACTCATTCATACATTTCACAGTCTATCACAGTCTTCCCCCAACTTCTCAGTACTAAATGAAAGATGTCATCACCTAACAGCTTGGCAAATGGCACCTTCTGCTAAATGAAGTCTGGAAAAAGTTAAATTGACTTCTTCTGAAGCTTTTATCTGTTCTGTTTACTTTATGTGGACATAAGGTCAGAGCTTCCACAGCAGCATCAGACACTGAGCCAAGAAACAATGGGGCTGAAACTGGGGTGTGCAGTGTGTGTGTAAGGGTTAAATTCCAACTAAAATTAGACTGCAAAAATGAGCCTGACAATATTCAGTTGAAAAACTACTGAGAACTGAACAATGCAAAGTCTGCATAGCTCTGGCCTCTATTTACTTACAGACTCCCAAGCCATTCCTCTCTGCATCAAAATGTTCTCCATGAGCTTTCTTTACTGTCATTTTTCACGATAGTCAAGTCAGAAAGTGACCACAGAAACTTGCTGCAAACATTTCAAAACTGAGAAAAATTCTTCGTGTTACTGATGTAGTCCTTTATAACATCTTAAGAATCTTTTAAGACAGTTTCCTTGTTGTTTTTATGTGTGTATGTTTTTAAACCACAAGGTCTATGTAAATGCCCAGGTCAAACCTGGAATTTTGCAACATATGTTTTACATACCCTCATTTATCTGTTCCCTCTAACAGCTTCTCGGGTTCTGTCACTCAGAGTAAAATATAACATCTCCCTGAAAGCTCAAATAGCCATAGAAATACTATTAAAACACCAGCAAACTCTTGCTCAGCAATCCAGTATTTAAGTAATAGACCACATTTGGCATTTCTACCATTGCATATTATAACTGTTTTGTTCAGAATGCTCTACACATATTGTATTTTCCTAGGATCTCATCTAGTGAGTAATTTGCCTGAAATATATAATACCTACCAGTTACATTTTTTTTCTGGCCCTCCAATGTTTCAGTTTTATGCAGCTTGAGATAAAAAAAGCTCAGTCCTAGAAACTGGCAAAATTTACAATCTATTCATATTCCACATACAATCTTCCTATCAGCAGTTCATATTAAATGCAGACAGATGAACTGTAATGTGGCTTTCATAAAAAAAGGGACAAACAAAAAAAAAAGAAAACAACAAAACCAAAGCCAACCGCAAAACAAACACGTGGACAAAAGCATGAAACTGTAGTATTAATAAACTGGTAAGACTGGTTTATTTGAAAGCAGATGGAATCTTTGCTAGGAGTGATTCTCCAGTTTGGAGAGTACAACTTAATATTGATACGACTGCTTTCCACATAACGCTCTTAAGGATGAAACAAGCTCCCTTCACAGCTTGTCTGCATGTTGGCAGATGTCTGTTGTTAACAAGGGAGTCACATACTCTGTTCTCTCCTGGAGTTTTAATTTTGTTCTTTTATTTCTTTGTCAGTTCCTTTTATCTACAATGAAAGTCACGCATCCTGAAAACATAGTTCCTTATGCACACCGAATACCTATCTCTAACATGACCATATATATACACACACATGTGTTTTCTAATTCCATTACAGAAAAAAAGATAAATAAATCAAGGCATAATCTTTGGGCACATATTATTTACCATCTTTTGACTCTGAAATTTAGATTTGTGTCTTCGTTCACTGCTGCAAAATGGTCCTAAACAGCCTTTGATCTACCAGTTCCACATACCCCATTTGACATGAGACCTTCTTGTGAAAGACAATGCTTAACATTTTGTCAGGTCTCAAATCCCCAACCCATCAATAAAGAGCATGCTTCTGGTATACAAGGGACAAAACTCATCCTTGGAATACAACCACAGGGGCTGCCTTTTGTACACTACATAACCATTATTTAGCACTTGAAATGAAAGTGAATGTCAGAGAAGTTTTAAGAGCAGATTTCTATTTTATGTGTACATTAGCAAATCTTCAGAGGCTACCTGGATAATTGAATACTGTCATAATTCCCCTGCACTGAGCCTGTGGAACAAATTGCCATTCCAATATGGAATGGAAACAGAGACTGCAATATGGCAAATTTAATACAAAGACTTTTAATAGTGGTTGCCAGAGGAAGTCTCAAATTAATCACTTTCAGACAGAACAATGTTGCTAATTCCTATTTAAGTTTGAAATATTTAATGCACTGATCTTTTCAGAGAGAAGCTCAAATAGCACACTCCCCCTCTGTAGAGGCAACTAGGGACTAAGTTTCTATAATAAAACTGGTGCAAGAGCACTAGAGGAGCTCTACAGCAGTTTATAAATATGGTGGATTAGCCTGGTTACTGGGATACTTCCTCCAGTTTAGTTCAACATTAAGATTTAAAGAAAAAAAGACAAAATAAGCAATTAACTATGGTTCCATTTTCTGCACATCAACAGGGCTCGTCAATGGCAGACATCAGAACAAGCTGAGGCCCACACCTCACTGCATACAGCAGGCTGATGTACCCATACATCTATGTTAGACCTGTCTCGTTTTCCAGAACATGCTGATCAGTTTTAATATCAAACAGATGCACATGTAAACTGCTTATTGTCAAATCTTTCTTCCTTTTATGCTTTGTTGCCCTTGCCAAATAAACCTGCTTAGGTTGTATGCCTCATCATTGCATACCAGCTGTCACAACTTCCTGCAAGGAAAAAGGCGTGGGTGCCAAGATTCAGGTGAACCAACCAGGTAAGTGCTGTCAGCACACCCAGCACTGCTATAAGGCCTGGCCTAGTGTGGAGACATTCCCTAGGAAGAGGTTATGGCCTTATACATAGAAATTAATGGATGCATCAAGAAAGATTATGATCATTATGTTAAAAGTATAATGCTCATACATTGAAAATCTTTGCTAACATTTATCTATAGTAAATAAGAACTTGAAAGTTTCATTTATTTTGGTTTCATTCTGAAATCGCATAGGATTAAAATGACATCTAAACACTCAAGTGGATCCCAGCTATACCATAACCTCACTCATCTTCCTCTTGTGGAAGAGGATTTATGGGCTTTAAGTGTCCTAATAAAAGTCTTGAGGTTTTTATGGCAGCATATATTGTTTACACTGTAACGCATACAGTAAAGTATACTGTGATGTGTACTGTGGCCACAGTGCAGTGTGGCACATGGTGCATGATCTGCAGAGCCTTTCAAAGGAAAAGATCTTGAGCCAGCTGTCTGCCATTGCAGGGGACTAAATCAGGAACATATGCTTTCCAGTTATAGTATTTCCTTTTAAATAACACCCTCAAATACTTACACACAAACATACATAGGCACATGCACATATGAACCTTCCAAAAACGCTGGCAAATGATTTACTTACTACTCAATATTGAATGTTTTCTAGAATACAAAATTCCAGCTTCATTAACAGTTTAGCAAAAGTATATATTGAAAATCAGCTTCAAAGACCACAGAAGTTAGTGTGAGTTCAGTGAACTAAATTACACAGATTCATCTTGTTGCTGTACTGTACATTAGTTTTCATTATCTGAATCCTGCAGGCTTTTGAGTGTAAGACAGCTCTTGTGGAATGAGCAATTGTTTCATCTTTTCCATCTATATTTGATGCCTATTTTTGAAGTAGCTACAGACCAAAACTGTATAGTATACGTCCACACAGCATTTTTTATTTTGCTAAGATGATGATCGTGGTATATAGCAATTTATTTATCTCCTTCGGTCATAGCCCTGGCCTATCAGAAGCAAATGCAAATGGGATTAATACTCATCCTACACAAAGTTCAATTTCTGAACCATTATCTCCTTCTCCAGACATCCATAGGCTGTAGCCACTGGGCAACATGGCGTCTCCTCTCAGAACAAGCATGACAAAGAAAACTGCTGGGAACTCCTCTAGTTCTGCTGCCAGTTTATTGACTGGAACCCGAAAATTAACTCCTAGTTGCACACTACAAACCACTTCTTTTTACAAAGAACACTCTCTACAGCCTGCAAAAAATGAATGTCAAGGTCATTGATGCACTCAGTCCTCCTGCAAAGTTTCAGTAAAGCACACAGATCTTGCATTCTCCAAAATACATGGTGGCCAGCTTCAGGGTGGACTTTTTAAACAGGACTAGATTATTTCCTTCTCATTACTTTATGCTAATGCTTTTATCAACAGGGAAATATATTTCCTGTTCTTTAGCATGTTAATGTACAAAAAGTACTGATTTTATGAAACTGTTCTTTTAATTTTGCACTTGAAAAACTGCTCAGATACATGAAAACTAAATAATCTAATGAAGTGAAATGGAGTGCTAAGTTTAATTAAACAAATTAAAAAATTGCAGAAAAGATATTAAGTGATCTTTTGAAATGGAAATGGTATACTTAGTTCTACTCTTCATGTTAAGATTACAGCTGAGTGGGTAAAATACTCCCAAATGCACCCTGGTAGATTCTGCAGGGCAAACAAAGTGCACCTCTACACATACAATTTCTTATAAGTATTTGCTCAGGTGAAAAAAATCTTTGTTTGCACTTTGTCTTTACTTGTAACAAACTACCTAGGAAAGATGCTTTCTTGATGCACTTTTTTCTACAATGAATTTTTACTGAGTCTTAGAGCTAATCTCTTATAATAATCAATTTCAACATCACGTAAACAGGTTTTCAGGAGGTGCAAGTTCTCTGCTTGCCCAGATGCACAACTGAAAAGCACCTCACAGGTGACCTGTCACATCACTCCAAGATTGTCCCAATGCTTTCACTCGTAAGATATTTCTCCTAGATCACCTGCAACCGAGAAAGTGTGCAGAAATGGTATGGTGTAATTCTGAACATGTACTCAGAAAAATCATCAGCTACCACAAAACTGGAATCAGGCTAGCAATGACCATATTTACCAAGTTATTAATTGTTTTACAACATTTCTGCTTATCTTTCCAATTCTACTTCAGCTGTTGTTGGTTTTCCACAAACAGTCCCCCAGCAGGTTATCAGGCAGAGTGACCTACCTGGCTCCAGATGGGTTCAAGCAAGTCTTTTGCAGTGTTGCTAAGTAGCCCTGTAAGCTTATGGTGACTTTCAGAGTTTTATGGGTTTTCTCCTTAAACCTCCAATTACACATAAGAAATCTATACCTCATAAAAAGAAGTTATCTACCCACCACATTTGCTGATGGTGCAGAGGATGCGCGCCGCATGAGGAAAACCCCTCGCCAAAACGCCAGTGCCTCAGGAAGGATCATCCCTGACTCTCCTGGATCTCAGGGAAGGGTCTGTCACCTCACTCCTCCTGATCTCTTTGGAGCAATGGTGAGCCCAGAGCCCAGGGATGTTTTGGTTTGAGGCTGAACACCCTGCACACCATTCCTAGTGTTACCACCTCCAGGCCCCCCCCAGACACCAGTGGGGCACAGGCGGCCGCCTCAGCAGGCCAGGAAGGCCTCAGCCCTTCTGCTGCAAGAGCCACAACCCAACAGACACATTTTGTTTCTTTTAAAGACGCAGTTTGAAGATGTGAAACATATGCTTGACTTCAAGCTTACTGCTATACCTTGTTTAAATAAATGAGACTACGTCTGCTTTGAGACAAGACCTGCGCACTGACTGTCACTGCAACTGCTGGGGCGCAGCGTGTGGTAAGCACAGAGGTGGCAATGGCCTGAGGATGGAACAGTCTGTTTCAGTGCCCTTCCTGCACAGAAAGCTGCTGATTCCTTTCCAAGAGCCTGTGTGAAAGCACCTAGACCTTCAGAAACACCGACAGGCCCCAGCTGAGGTGACTTCAGACCAAAACACTGACCAGAGCACTGCGGAGCAGCCTAAGGTGCGGTGAGATCTGGCCCAATACCCTGACCCCTACATTGACAGTCCTAGTGCAATACCACACGTAAATGGTGCCTTTTGCTCATTGCAATGAGGCCAGCGCTGAGCATGGCATTAAATAGGAGCTGTGGGCATGGATGTCCCCTGGGACTGGGACACATTGTGCCAGTGATTCTGGTGGAGGAAAACCAGGGCGGATTTTAAGGTAAAGCAGCTCCGAAGAGAACATGCTCTACCCATGCTGCTCCAAACCACTGAAATCCCAGCAGAGACTGCCTCATTCTAGGTTTAAAAAACACCCTCCCTCCTCAAAACTAACCAAAACCTTCAAACTAAGGACAGTGAAGACACTGTCTTTGATTGTGATTATTGGCTTGGAGAAAAGGAGGCTGAGAGGAGACCTTAGGGCTCTCTACAACTACCTGAAAGGAGGTCGGAGCAAGGTTGGGGTCAGTCTCTTCCCCCAAGAAACAATTGATGGGACAAAAGGAAACAGCCTCAAGCTGTGCCAGGAAAGGCTTAGATTGGCTGTTAGGGAAAAACTCTTCACAGAGAAGGTTGTCAAGCACTGTAACAGGCTGCCCAGGGGAGTGATGGAGTCACCATCCCTGGAGGTGTTTAAAAGATGCATAAGATGTGGCACCTGGGGACATGGTCTAGTAAACTGGACTTGGCAGTGCTGGGTTAGTGGTTGGACTGGATGATCTTAAACGTCTTTTCCAATCTCAATGATCCTGTGATTATTTCTTCTTCTTCACAACTCCCAGGTGCAACTGGTTTAGAAAGAGAGAGAAAAAAAGGACCTTGCCATAAACCCTAATGCCTGAAGAGCTTTCAAAGAGACTTAAACTAAGCATTTGTCTCTCTTCATAATGAGTTGAGCTCAGAAGTCACAGAAAGGTCATATCACAAAGGGAGTGGCTCCTGAGGCAAAGAGAAACCTTTATTACTTTAACCTCCTTGAGGGCAATTTCACATCTACAATACAAACTATTCAAACAATATGCAATGAAAGTAGGTAAATGATCACCTTGTATGTGCTCAGATTTTGATTAGCCATCTTATTTTGCTCTATTTGAAACCTGGCAGAGCTAATTCTTTAATCCAATATTTTTAATGTACTCAGTTATATCAGAAAGATTTTTTTTTTTGTCAGTACAGCCGAATGGCATGGTAATTAATAATAATCTGAATGATCAGAGCTTGCAAAATATATTATTACTGAATAAGCAGAATTAAAGTTCTATATAGTAGTATTCTATCTAAAAGTAATGCTTGCATGTCTCTTTAAAGTGTTACATTTAATAGATAAAATTTGACTGCAGTGTGGCTTTTAGATATATTGTGCAGAAATGGGAAAGATTTGTAGCATATAATATTATAAACGTACAGAATTTCTACAAAGGCCTCATATTTTGTACCACCTTCTTCCTGTTAGCTGGAAATCTTACAGAGTTATTGCACTTGACAAACTCACCTCTAATGCACTTCCCCGTCCCTGCCCCATAGATCTAGGAAAGGGCAAAACTGGCTCTCTGCTTTGTATCATCTTCTTTGCAGAGTGCTATCTGCCTTCTCACTTTTTAGGTTGTAAGAGTATTTGTTCTGTGTGCAACCTTACCCTAGTTTTAACATAGCATAGTCAGTACGGAGAGGAATAATCACGTTCAATGCTTTTTGTCCCAGAAGCAGCCTGGTGTAATACAAGCAGAGATGAAGCAGAATAATACCTCCTGTGTATACAGTCCATTCAAGAACTACAAGCCCCTTCCAAAGATGGTTTAGTATTTTTGCCTCTACTTGGATGTGAGGGAAATAGAGGAAGAGAACCAATTACCATCAATATTTAAAAATACTTACATTAATATAAAATCCCAATCCTGCTCCCACACAGTGTCTGAAAGCAAAAAATGCCCTCTGACTTTCAGGCTAGCATATGGCAAGAGCCCAGCTGTCCAGGTACTTATGAGTTTGAGCACTCCAGAAGCATTTTCATGCTAAATGGGACAATCCCAGGTGTACTGCAGATGCTCTTTGTGGGTTGTGTTACATACCAGTATTTTTTTCCTGTTTCACACTCTGTGAACCCCTAAACCAGTTGATACCTAGTAAAAGACCTTCCTGTCAAACACAATGGAAAGACATTCTGAAAAAAACTTTCATTAAAAATGAAAATCCCAGACCCAGTAGCACCAATGAAAAAAACCCCTAAACTGAACCAAAACAAACAAACAAACAAAAAACCAAAAACAAAGACAAAAACAAACTATGAAAACACCACAGGGAGAGAAAGGGAGGAAATATCCTAAATTAATCAGAGATTAGTATCATTAGCAAAGGAAAAAATGCTTGAGCCAGAACCACTGTTTTAGAAAACGGTAATAGAAAACAGTGGAGAAAAACAACTCAACAATTTTGTTGAGGTTTTTTTAGGAGTACTAATAAAGAAAACTCTCAGACAAAATTTAGTAACATTGTCCTTTCTTCCAAACCCCTAATACAGGAATATCATCAGGCTTGCAATAAAGGTAAAAGACTTGACATCACTGCTGTACTGCATTTACTGTTTCGAAAGGCTCGGCAGATATTTTCTTCTTGGGAAGATCAAATAGAAAATAGGGTCCAAGGACTCGGTCAGTATTCTTTAGTGCCTGCCAAAGCCTCATTCCAGCTCTACTTTTGAAGTCACTATCCTGAGTGCTTACAACACTCAAGCGCAGCACAGATTTATATGTTTTTATTTAAAGAGAAGAAATAGCCTACAGTACCAGGCATGAGATGATATATATCCCGTCCCAAATGAACTGCTGTAGCAGACATTTAAAAGGAAAGGTGAATTTAAAGAACAGAACTTTAGAAAAAACACTCCACTAGCTAAACTTGTTTCATGCCCACTTATATCTTATTTTTAAGAAGGGAAGACAGAATGAATTAAATTGAAAGCCATGTAGTAAGTCTTTAGAATTTTCACAGAAGTTTATTGAACAAAACTCTAAGAAGCTGCTTGCTTTTTTATCCACAGAAACCTATTTATAGGAGCTGAATTCTAATAAACACAGATTGCAGTGCAAAGAAAGAAAGGTCAGCAGTGTGTGCTCAAAGCTTTATTGATGTCTTGTCAATCAATCTTTTATTTTGTTGTTTAATTTTTTTTTTAAGAAAAAATGCATGTAAGCACTTTTTCTCCTAATAGTGGATTTATTGAGCATTTCAACAAATCAGATCATAGATACAATAAGCAATGATGGCCGATTATCAACTTTGTGATTTCAGGTCAGGTTGTAAGTTGACCCTGTGTTCACTTCTCTTCTTTCTGGGGAATAGCTAAGGCCCTTTTCAAATACAATAATTTCCAATAACCCTTTTTTTATCATGCGTTCAACATTCTAGAAAAGCAAGCTTAGCATGGAAAAAAGCAGCTCTGCTGGACAAGTGCATACAGTCACATATATTGTCTCCTTGTAAACTAGTTAAAATAATAAAGCTGACTCTTAAATCTAAGAGTAGTGAATCCAAGGGACAAGGAACTTTAGAGAATGGCCTTTAAACCATAGTGTCTACCTCTTAACAGTTGCTGTGAGCTTTGCAGAGCACAGTAAGAAACTTCAGCTTCGATCCTGCACGTGAAAGGCAGAGCTGCCAAGCCCTCCTGACTCCAGTTAAGTGGTCACCCCTTCTTTCTAAGGCAAGCCAGCCAACCATTTCCATCTGGCTGCAGCGCTTCTTCAACATTTTTTCCCCAGCTTTTCCAACATCCCTTTCAGTTTTGTACTATCAAGAGCCAACGACCAGGACCTGCACATAGTAATTCAGACAGGACCTGCCCATGGCATTACTCTATTATTTGTCATGTATTCCGCTTGCAACTTCACCATTCTCTTTAATTTTTTATCTGCAGTTTCACATCGAGAAGAAGTTGACACTGAGATGTCTAATGCGATAGTGGATTCCCTTGCCTGAGTTGACATAGTTAATTTAGAAGAGTGCAAAGTGCAGCGATAGACTATTTTCCTCCCTCCAACATACATTACTTTGCATTCACTTGTCATCACATTGTCTGTACACTTCTTTAGTTAGGTCTTTTGTTCTTTTAAGTCTTTTCTTCCTAATATAAAATAAGAGCATGCAGACAGAAGAAAGCATGGACATTGCCAGAGCCCCTCAGAAGCCAGAAGATGGAAAATAGATTTTCCTCCATGAGAAAAATCCATTCCACAAAATACCTAACAACTGACAAAGCATTTTGAAGCTACTGTCCAGTTTGAAACCACATACATCTTAATTTTACATTACAAGCATCTGTCTTTGCTTCTTAGTGCCTCACAAGACAGGGACACTATATAAAGATCAAAAGCTGGTTCTGAATAAACTCTGTTGTGGTTGGCATTAAAAAGTGACAAGGGCAATACATATGACTGGGGTATTTTGCTTTATTTCATAAGAGATGTGAGTAGTGGATGTAGGTTAATGAGAGTTATCTACACAATGCTTTCAGAGGGGTCAAACACAAACCGATCACAATCTCTTACAAATATTTAATGAGCACCTGTTAATTTCTGTAAATGTGTTCGTAATTTACAGATCTTATCTGACCAATTAAAATTAGTCTAATAGGATTCCTGGAAAGAATTGTTTCGTATTCCATTTTCACATTTTGCCATTAATAGCATTTGATTAGTTACTGAGTACTTTCTGCTGTCTGACTGGATAGCACAGTATTATTACTTTTTAAGCAGAAGTGGAATAGAACAATAAATAATGTAAATGCACTTCATGTTCAGACTTTTATTAAACTTTTGCAACATTTTGACATATACCAGTGGCCACATGAAAATTCACAACAACAGATAATCAGACCCTACAATGAGCAATAAATCATATTTGAGTCTCCCGCTCAAAAGCCACTTCAGAAATCTGGTTTTTATTATCTGGACAGCTCTGATTCTGTCTCTCATCATGGAACAAAAAGCTCTGTCCGGGAAGGAGTCCTTCTGGGACAGATCTTGATGTTCTTTTTTTGGTTAGTTCAGCTGATTAAAAAAAATGGTGAATCTCGCCTTAACAAGATGTTCAGAAAGCTTTCAAAAGAAAACATCTGGAATTATAAACTGGGACTAGAGCTATTCCAGCACATCTCAGCAGGGTTCATCTCTCAGATGCAGGTGAATGTTTCCCTCACAAGCATATGCCAAGATAAAAGGCTTCCTCAAGGAATCATTGTCCCTCTTCACTTTCTTTGTCTATGTTTCTACTATGTAGGGTAGAATCACATTGCTGGAATAAAAATATGTATTTACAGTATTCCTTTAGGATTTAGAACAGTAAAGCTTTCATTTTGTGAAGCAACTTAATTAGGAAGATATCTGCACTGGGAAGGAATCTGTTACTTTGGAGTTCTGGGTTGTCACTACAGAAAATTTAAACTCATTTATACTAACCCTCCATTGTTCATAGAGTAGAATTACATTTATTTTATAAAATTGACGTAGAAGCCACAAGTTGTTTTCTTCTTGCCAGATCCCTCTTACAGGATGTACATTTCTTTTTGTTGTACAAAGCATAAACCAAAAATGTCATGATATACTTCTATAGTATACAAATTTAAGCTTTCCCTTTTGAGAAGTAAATCAATACTGTTCCAGGATGTAAAGAAAACAGCAGCTCTAAGAAAAACAGTGGCTCTCCACCGGGTCGTTTACACTAAAATCCTGACTGCACAGAAGTCAATGGCAAAAGTCCAAGTGACGCTAGGGTATAAAATTCACCATTCATACCTTATTCAAGCTGCCATACACTTAGGTGGCAGAAAGCTATTAAGAATGATCAAATCTCAGGTTTGTCCTGCTGTATCTAGTTTAACAGTATATATAAAATATATGAAGATTCACTCACTCCAGAAATTTTACAAAAGGAAGTTTTCTTTTTCTTTCACTCATTTTCACACTAAGGATCACAGATAAGGCAGGAAGGGACCTCTAGTCCAACTGCCACCTACTCAAGCAGGGCCAGCTGGAGGAGGTGCCCAGGACCAGGTTCAGTTGAGCTTTCAGTATCTCCAGGATGGAGACTCTACAAACTTCCCTAGGCAACCTGTTCCAATAATCAACCAGGCTTGAGGTGAAAATGGTCTTTATTTTGCTTAAATAGAACTCCCTCTTGTGCCAAACCACACAGCACTGAGAGCTTGCCTCTATCTTCTTGATGAAACATTTGTACACACTGATAAGGTACCCCCTGAGCCCTCTCTGAACAAGCTTTGCCACCCTTCCTAAGACAGATGCTCCTTAATCATCTCTGGTCCTCCGCTGAACTCACCCCAGCATGCCATGTCAGCCTTATACTGAGGAGCCCAGAACAAGCTCCGAAAAATTTTACATTCTATATCATAAAACCTGGGAAATGCAGATATGTGGATATCTGTAGGTGAACTAACCAAATATTTCATTATTATTCTTGTGTGCTTTATATAGGTTTTCTGACAGAAATGATACCATGTAACAGAGAAAATGTATGAATGCAAAGAGATTCCTTGGCTATGATAAAATATTTACTTGCCTCTGCCAACGCAGCCGTTACTATATTTATCCTTCCAGCATCCCTTTGAGGTAAGGAATACTAATATACACATTGTACACATGGAAAACAGAAGGACATGGTGACCTACCTAATATCACACATGAATTATATGGAAGACAAGGAATGTCTAAGCATAAGGCTAAATGTTTTACGGCAGATGTGTAAGATATAAAGTAAAAGACTTAAATTATTAATGGCAAAAACTTACAGTGCTGCAGGATTCATAGGAATGGATTTCCTAGGGCACATGTTCTGGTTTCCCAGCATTTCACATAGCTTCCATGAATGCATACAGAACTTTTATCCCCCTATATTTTCATCAAGACCCTTGCTGGTCTCAGAGTGAAAAAAAAAAAAAACCAAAAAAACAAAAGAACACATTTTCATTTTAAATCTATTCAAGAACTATTGTTTTCTTCTATGTTGTCAGTTAGTTTAGGTACTTTCCTGTGTGTCTCCAACTGTTATATCCTAGACAGAAACCATAAGCCCTTAGCTTTTATTTTGCCGTGCTAGAGCATGTAAAATCCTTTTGTTTCTTCTCATAAAACAGGCTTTTCCAATGCCTTAATAATCCTTATGACCCTCCTCTACATCTGTTCCAGTTTTACTGAACATTCCTGTCCATGGGTGACCAACACTACACAATATTTCTGAGGTTGTACCACAGCCTTTATAATAGCACTAGCATTTCCTCTCAGAATACCACTCCTAATGCATCTTAAGGTTGCATTGCGTTTTTCATTGCTGCATCATTTCTTAAAATAATTCTCTTTATAACTCACGACACAGAGAAATAGAAGTATGGAATCACTATAATTGAAATATGGTTGGTTTTAAGGAATTTCTTTGAAGGAGAGAGCAGTGGACACATTTCATAGATTAACCGAGAAGTCTTTTTCAACTGAGAAGCATATGGAGATGTGAGAGAAAAGAAGACATGGAAAGGAGGAATCGGTGACTCTTACATACAAATGGCGCAGGAAGATGAGCACATAGGGGTAATGGTTTCTTATGTGCAGGGAGGGTACAGGCTCCCTTTCCTGCTTGGAAGTTCTCTGAGCAGCTCTACACAGATAGAGGCTGGTCTGGCTCTCCTATTTCTAAGTCAAAGGGGCCAGTTATGAGAGTGCACTTTTTTTAGCCCGCTCACTCTGTGAAAATGATAAGTGCTGATAAAGTGAAAACTTCCAGTCTACCTGTTTGAATAAGCAGAATGCAGCAACAAGGGTTTGAATGAACCAGCTACTTCTTCATTTTGGCTCAGTATTCAGAAAGAACTATACAACCTTCAAGGGCAGACCTTCATACTGTCATCAGAACTATGCTATTGTTGGGAAATAAATAGAATAATTATACAATTCTATTACTTTAACATACCATCAAAATTGAGATAATACTCTCCTGTGTATTCACTAAACGTAAAAAAGCAGTTTTTCATACAGCTGCCACAGTCAGCTGATAAAAATCTAGAATCTGAATTCTTTGGGAATTTCAGGATTTTCTTTCTTTTTATTTTCCACTCTAAATATTCCTAAAAAAAAGGAATTTCTTGTGACAAAAATTGGCTTAATGCTATTGTATAGTTTCCTCTGAATGCAAAATTAATGTATTAACTTCCACAGTGCTAAAATATGAAGCACACTGTATAAGTATTAAATATACATCAGTAAATAAAAAATGATGCATGCAACACAATCTTGAAGTGAAATTAGAAAGCTGACAATTCGTTTTAACTTTTTTAATGTAAAGATTTCAGCAGCATTGGCATGTTTCTATGAAACACTTTTCAGCTTAGCTTCTTGATTTTCGAGCAAAATAAATTGTATTGAATTTTTTTTCTTAATCTCTAATGAATGCCAACTGGCTTTTTCATAGGTAAAACCTAGAAATCCTTAGTCAGTCAAAACCCTCATTGATTGCATCCTCTGACATTAGAAATTATTCATTGCTACTGTACTCCCAGAAAAGAAGATAACGTTGAAAAAGGAACAAATACGTACTGATTAATCATGCATCTTTTTATACAGTGTTTCTTTTTCTTACACAGACTACTTTCTGAAGAATTACTACTGGATGAAGGGAATATCTTGCTATCCTTATCTAGAACTTCAATCATCTTGCTGTATAGAGCTTTCAGGTCAAGGAGAGACAAGGCCATATAAATGTAAGTGATTCTTAATGACTTCTTTACCCATAGCTTTATTAAGGCACAAATAACCATAAAATGACTCACTCTATTGATTTCGAACCCAGCATATGACTTGAGTTATTTCCAAACCCTGAAGAACAATGGCAGGGAGATAGGACATCTTTAGCCAGGGTAGTAATTATTACCAGAGTTGGTTATCTTCAAGAGTCACTGCCAAGTAATCAGCGTATCTGTAGGAACAATTGCCTGCGACCCAGGAATGTGCTTGCCACCATCTGAACCAGGACAGGATGGAGAACACCCACACTAGCTTTCCTTCTGCCCTTAAAACCCTCTTGTATTTCCCTTGAACAATGGGAGTGCAATTCTCCAAGTGCCAGTAGATCATAATCTAGTAAATTTGAACTCAGCAGATTAGAAATTGTTCCTGTGGGTCAGTTAAGTGGTTGTCTGTCTAATCGCTAAGTGGGGCTACTGCTGGCTGTTTCGGAGAGGTGAAAAAACCCCATGCATTATGCAGGTATGGAAAAGCTTGCATAGAAGGAAAATCTTTTTACACACTTCACCAATTAGAAACTGCCTTTGCTAGACAGTCTTACGTGACTTCTGAAAGTCCATTATTTTACATCCTTATCTCTTTCTATATATACTTATTTCTGGTTGAATGTGCATTCCATAATTTTCTGTGACTTCTGTCCTTAAGAATCCCTAAACCAAAATCACTAATGAATAAAAAGATACCTTTTTCACCAAATAAAAACCTACAACTGGCTGGTTTCTGACAGGAACACTTTGTCTTTTAAATAAATATTCACACACACAACTATTTCCACAGAACCTCTGCAGGATTACTATTCCTTAGCTCTGTTTACTAATCCTTTTCCTATCCCAAGTGCCTTGCTTTCTGCAAGATCTTGTGACAATGAGTTATATAACTAATGTGATTCCTGAGCAATTCCTAAAATCACGAATCAATTTACTTTTCCTTCATTTTTGCTTTCACACTGCATTACCTAAACTTCCTGACATTGCTTTGTCCTTTGATTCTTTCTCCATTTAAAAAAATTCTTATACTGTAATTAAAGAAATTTACAGAAATAATGCAAATAATCTATATTGCTAATGGGTCTATTTACATCTTTGATCTCTTCTTTGCAATACATGCATAATATATATGATAGTACCAAACCTTGCTATGCATGCTGCTTCTGTTTTTTCTCCCCAAAATGCATACTAATTACTACAGCAAAATTGGATTTGCCTGTACATAAGTTAAGGTTAACCATGCAGTTAGTAAGGAATAAAGCACTGAGAATCAGTGTGCAACCAAGAAGGAAATACATATTTAAAATCATGAGCAGGATTTTAATTACTTTGAGTAATAACTTAGTTAATTTCTGTTTTAAGATTAAACAATTCTAAAAGGTACTAAGCTGCCTTCCATGCTTAATTAGGGGCTTGATTTAACTGAAAATCACCTGAAACACCATCATCAATTGCAGTAAAGTATCAGCTTAAACTGTTTTCTAGGATGTCACAACATACTTGACAGAACAGTGTTATTACTTGAAAACTTCATGGCATGCAGCAGAAAATTACTGCATTCTTGTATTACAATTTTGTTAATAGATAGGTTTTCTAAATCACCACAAAAGACTCGGGAACAATTTACAGTGTACCATAAAAATTGATGAATGTGGCAGAAACACCACTTAGGTGAGAAAAGGCACAAAAAGTGAAAGAAGAAATTTTAAATTACAAAGTCCTGAAATTGAAAATAACTGTATCATTTTGACCAAATGATTCAAATATTGCCTCATCTACACAACTAGTGTGAGGTTTAATTCTCATGAAAGCCTGCTGCAGAAAGGAAACAGCAGAGAATTTTCTTGTCAGTGCATGAACACTCAATGGCAGAAAGAACAACCATCAAAAAAAGCCATTTGCAGCTGGGGGAAAAGCAAAAGAAATGAAAAGCCAGCGTAAATGCATGGGAGGGGAGGTTTGTAAAATTGCCATTCAAGTAGCTAAGATTGTATCAGTATTTCCCTTATAAAAATCCATTTTTAAGGAATTTATATTACTTGACTGTTGAAATATGTTTTTAGGCAGAAACATATTTTAACAGTTAAGTAATATAAATTCTTTAAAGAAAGGGGAACAGAGGGCCCTGTGTGTTGACCTGACCAGACTCGAAGAGAAGTCTGCTGCCTCCCTGGGGCCAGGGGAAGGGACTTCAGAAATCTCATCTGGTACAATCCTGCAACTACTATCCTTCATTAGGCTTCTAGGTGGGCATTGAGGAAATCTCTTCAAGAAGCCTGAGGGAACCCAAGAAGGACTCCAGGGCCTTGGGGTGACTGGTTCAGGGTTCAGGAGCCCAAGTAGTATTCTCATCCCTCCTGCCAGTCACAATCAATGACAATGGTGACATCAGAAAAATCTCATTAATTAATTCCTGGCTCCGTGACTGGTGTCAATGCCAGAACTGGGGAGGTTTTGACCATAAGTCAGTTTATATACATCAGGCCTGCTGGCGGCAGATGGGGTACACCTATCCCAAACGGGCAAAGGATTCTAGCCCAGGAGCTAGCAGGGCTTATAGAACTTTAAACTAGGTTTGAAGGGAGAAGGAGATAACACCAGGCTCACTAGACATGAGCCATGGGCTAGCATGCTGCTGTTGGAGTCCAGATCCACAGGGGAACTTAAATGCATTTATGCTACCTACATGGGCAGCAAACAGAAAGAGCTAGAAGCCATTGTGTAGCAGGGAAATCATGACATAATCACCATCACAGAAGCACGGTGGAATGATTTGCATTATTGGAATGCTACTATGGGTGTCTACAGGCTCTTCAGAAGGGATAGGCAAGGAAAAAGAGGTGGTGGGGTTGCACTGTATGTCAGGGAGTGCATTGACTGCCTTGAACTGTGTTGTGAGTGAGAAGGCTGAATGTTTGAGGGTGAAGATCAGGGGGAAGGCCAACCAAGCATGTATCCTGGTAGGAGTCTGTTATAGACCACCCAGCCAAGATGAAACTATGGATGAAATGTTCTTCAAATAACTGGGAAAAGTTTCATGATTAGTTTGCTCTCGTTCTCATGGGGGACTTCAACCAGATGTCTACTGGAAGTACAACACAGCAGAGAAGAAACAATCCAGGAGGTTCTTGGAGGGTGTGGAAGACAACTTCGTAACCCAGCTGGTTAGTGAGCCAACTAGGGGAGATGCCCGACTAGATTTGCTGTTTGGAAACAGAGAAGGACTGGTGGGTGATGTGATGGTTGGAGGCCATCTTGGGCAAAGTGATCATGAAATGATAGAATTTTCAATCCTTGGAAGGGTCAGAAGGTCAGCAGAACCTCTACCTTACACTTCCAGAGGGCTGAATTTGGCCTGTTTAAGACACTGGTTGGCAGAATTCCTTGGGAAACATTATTAAGAACAAAGGGGTCCACAAAGACTGGACACTTTTCAAGAATAAAATCCTTAAGGCGCAGGAGCAGGCAGTCCTTATGCGCTGAAAATCAAACCAGGGGGGAAGAGACCAGCTTGGCTGAACAGGGAGATACTGCTTGCACTCAGGAAAAAAAAAGAGAATTTATCACCTGTGGATGAAGGGACTATCACCCCATGAAAAGCACAAGGATGTTGTTAGCTTATGTAGATAGAAAGTTAGAAATGCGAAGGCACAGATGGAACTTGATCTGGCCACTGCCATAAATGATGAACAAAAAGTACTCTTACAAATATATTACCAGTAAAAGGAGGGCCAAGGAGAACCTGCATCCTCTGCTGGATGAAAAACCTACTGACTGAGGATAAGGAAAAGGCTGAAGTACCTAATGCTGCCTTTGTCTCAGTCTTTAATAGTCACACCAGACATCCTCAGAGTACTCAGTTCCCTGAGCTGGATGGCAGAGATGGGAATTGATAGAAGTCCCCGTGATTCAGGAAGAAATGGTTAGTGACCTCTTGCTCCACTTAGATGTATACAAGTCTATGAGACCAGACGGGTTACACCCAAGAGTGCTGAAAGAACTGGCAGAGGAGCTTGCTAAGCCACTCTCAATCATCTATCAGCAGTCCTAGTCTAGTGCACAGGTCCCAGAGGATTGAAGTTTGGCCAACATGATGCCTGTCTAAAAAACGGGCAGGAGAAAGACCTAGGACACTACAGGCCTGTCAGCCTGACCTCAATGCCAGCAAAGGTCATGGAGCAGATGATGCTAAGTGAGGTCATAAAGCAGGTGTGGGAAAATGGAGGCATCAGGTTCAGTCACCACTGGTTCATGAAGGGCAGGTCCTGCTTGACCAACCTGATCTTCTACAACGTGACCTGCCTGGCTGATGAGGAAAAGGCTGTGGACATTGCTTGTTTGGACTTAAGTAAAGCATTTGACACTGTCTCCCACAGAGTTCTCCTGAAGAAATTGGCTGCTCATGGCCTGGATACATATATTGTTTGCTGGATTGGAAACTGGCTGGATGGCCAAGTCCAAAGAATAGTGGTAAATGATGTCACATCTAGTTGGCAATCAGTCACTAGTGGTTTCCCTCAGGGCTTGGTGTTAGATCCAGTGTTGTTTAATATCTTCAGTGATGACTTGGTTGAGGGGATTGAATGCACCCTCAGTAAATTCGTGGATTACACCAAGTTTGCTGGGAGTGTTGGTCTGCTGGAGGTAGGGAGGCTCTGCAGTAGGATCTGGACAGGCTGGATTGATGGGCTGCTTGGTGGAAAAGGACCTGGGGATGCTGATTGACAGAGCTGAACAGGAGTCAGCTTGTCCCCAGCCAGCCAAGAAGGCCAATGGCATCCTGGCCTATATCAGCAACAGTGTGGGTAGCAGGGTCAGGGCAGTGATCATCCTTTTGTATTCGGCACTGGTAATGCTACACCTCGAATCCTGTGTTCATTTCTGGGCCTCTCACTACAAGGACATTGAGGTTCAGAGAAGGACAATGGAGCTGGTGAAGGGCCTGGAGAATAAGTCTGGTGAGGAATGGCTGAGGGAACTGGCGGGGTTTAATCTCGAGAAGGGAAGGCTCAGAGGGGATGTTATAGCTCTCTACAGCTACCTGAAACGAGGTTGTACTGAGGTGGGGGTCAGTCTCTTCTCCCAAGTAACAAGCAACAGGACAAGAGGTAATGGCCTCAAGCTGCACCAGGAAAGGCGTAGATTGAATATTAGGAAAAATTTCTCCACAGACAGTGTGATCAGGTATTGGAACAGGCTTTCCAAGAAAGTGGTGGAATCACCATGCTTGGAAGTGTTCAAAAACCGTGCAGACGAGGCCCTCACTGACATGGTTTGGTGCAGGACTTGGCAGACCTGGAGTAATGGTTGGACTTGTTGAACTTAAGGTCTTTTCCAACTGAGCTAATTCCATGATTCTAGGCAGAAATAAGGGCACACTATACATGAGCAAATTTTTAAATTAAAAATGGACTCCAAAATTGCTCCAGCAATCTTCTGCATGCAATTGTTTCCATGTGAAAAGACCCACACTTAATCATGAAAACAGCATACTTTAAAGGAGAAAAAAAAAAAAAAGGTATTTACCAACTCAGCATTCAATCATAAGCAGTACTATGAGCTTCAGTTGTTACTGCTATGGATACACACACTAATATCAAAACTACAAAAAAGCCAAGTAAGAACAAAGCCAGACATAAGTGTTGGTAGATCTGCCTCTGCATTTGCATAGAAATACATGGCAAGTTTGAAAGTGCAGGTTTTGAAGTAAATTTTAAATCAACCAAGGGATTATTTAATAGAATCTCAGAGCAGAATACATTTTTTTCCTAATATATGGTTGTGTCCCTTGGCAAATATGCCAAAAATAGCAGCAAAATGAGGCTTTAGGGTTTTAATATATTTTTCAAATATTTGTTTTTATCCCCGAAGTGAATAATGTGAACTAAATCATACCAGCTGACTATCTCTATATTCATTGTTTTGCCCTTAACATTCCAAGCCATTCTACTTTTTTAACTAGCTAGTTTTCTTGGAAGACAGAATCAATGTTACAAACCATTGTCTGTGTATCAATGAAGATGATACAACTACAAAAAATGGCATAACTTTTAAGCAAGATAAGCAGTTCTCTTAATCCAAAGCATCAAAGCAATTATCTACATTTTGTTGAATCCAAAAGTCTTTTTAAAAAACGGCACAATGTTAGGAATCCATGTCAATACATTACAAACCAAAGCAGAGTGAAGTTGCTAAACTGTTTCTAGTTTCAATGAGAAAATATACATACCCAGCAGCAAGCATTTCTCATTCCCCTAAATCCTCAGCCTATGTGCATCACAGGTAAAAAGATGAATTGGAAGTGCCAGATCAGCTACTGATCTTGCTCAGTAACATATCTCTAGCAGTGACAGAACAAGACCTTCTGGAATAAAATGCAAGAAATCTCAATATAGGAAATTATACCTTCCCCCAGAAAGAGTTCCCTCAAACTACAACTGTTATTTGTTTGTGTGTGTGTCAGTGTGTATACACACAGAGCTAATTTTAAAAATTACTCATTTATTAGCTGTTTGTTCTAGTTTGTTCATGTGCATTCTCTTGAAATACTCATATGAAGGCAGTTTCTGCAATACCCTTTCACAGGCTTTGGAAGAACTAACATGATTTTTCCTTTTTTTTTGAGTTTGGACACCAGTTAAGCTATTCTGCATGCACATGGCTGGAGTGCAATCTACACATGCAGAACCTTTGCTATCTTAATAAAGAATCAGTTTTAGTTTAGAGAGATGTATTATTACCCACCATGTGGTACATGAAACAGCTCTCAGTAAGGCCTGAAGGCTCACAGCACTGAGAGCTGTAGACACACAGATGAAAAGACAAGGCCAGCCAAAGACTGATTACGATACAAAGGTATTTGCTACTTGGAACTGAAATAGGTCTCATCATGACAAGCCTGGAAGCAATACCAGTTTACTGATGCTTGAGCCATTCATAAAGTTTAAAATTCATATTTTTGGAGGTGTTTTCTCCCATTGCTTTAAACTGTGTTTAACTAATCCTCATTTCTAGCAACAATTGAACTGACTATGCCACTGCAGCCACTAACCCTTTCATATTTACTAATATGACCATTTAACTTATATTACTATACAACACTATTACAAAGCTAGAGAATCAGAGGCATATATTATTAAAAAAAAAAAAAAAAGGCAGCAGGTAGGAAGAAAAACAAGGGGAAAAAGTCAAGCATTACCACCCCTAACCAGTTTAGGAAGTCAATGTAGTATTCCAGATTCAAAATCTAAACCCTTAGCCACCTTTTTCTCTCCCACTAATTGTTATTATGTGATCAGTGTTATTTTTGTCTGGTTTTGCCTTTTAACTATATCTAAGTTCACAAACTTGAGAACAAGACTGCTTCCCAGGGGACTTTTCCCCAAGACCTTCTAGTTCTAGTACTAAATCTTTAAAACATGGGATGAAACACCATATACACAGCAACATTAGAGTTCTTTTGAACTGCATCATCACAAGTGGTTTTTGTTGTTGTTGTTGTTGTTGTTGTTGTTGTTTTGTATTGGCTTTTTGTTTTCAAATGCAATTCTCTGCCTGCTGTTTTGGAACAAGGTAAGAACCAAAGTGGAAAGGAAAAATTAAGTTTCTTTGCCTTTCCAAAATAATCCCCAATGTGCCCTGTTAATGGAAAATATTTAATAATCTGATATCCTATGTAGAGAAACACAACAAATATTGTGAAAAGCAAGTAATACCTCTTTATCACTCACAAGTTCACTGAACACTCAACTTCAATTGGAATTTTTCCATACCTGGCATCCTGTAAGCCACTCAAAAATGGGAAAGAAGCCGAAATTTGGCTACAACTGTCTGCTTCTCCCAGGACAAGACCTTCTAGCTGGTATAAAGAAGTTAACCTGCTAATTTTTTCTTTAACACCGCTACAAGATTAGAAAGCAGTTGCAGTTGTGGAAGAGGAGATCACATCTGCCAGGCATAACCTGAAGCCCTAAGCTTAACAGATGTGCAAACTCCTTTGAAAAGGAGTCTAATAGCCAGCCATGCATGCATATTAGGTGTGATGCCACTCCCAGGGGACCCCTCTTTCCACTCAGGTGATTAAACTATGTACCTACAAAGCAATTTTAGTATTTGATTACCTATGCACATGCAGATGTGGAGCAAAATACAGAGTTTATAAAGAGAATCTAAGCACAAAGATTATTCTCCATGCAAAGAATTGTATTGTGTCTCCAGGTGTGCTCTTCCACAGCTGGTGGAAATGCAAGGTGAGGCCACTTCACACAGCCTGAAAGATGGAAGCAGGTGAAACTGGGGGTAGGCAAAAGCAAGCACTGGTCAGTGGCAAAGTAGAGCTCATTTTATTCCTTGGCCCCAGGCTAGCTGTGCTTCACCACTGCTTCTGCAAGTTCTAGCACTTTGGAGGCTTCCATGTGAGAAAATCAGATGCTGAAAACTAAATTTATGTCTCTGATGCTCCCAAGCTTATCTGGAGCTGAAGCTTGGTAATTCACTGAGCCCTAATCCCTTCTCAGGCAACCCGTTCTCCCTCCATGGCCTGTCAGACCCCCCAGTGCTTGTGGTTTCATCCTAAATCAGATAGACTCAGGTCAGGGAGGGGGGAGTTTTCCTTTTGAAATCTGAAAAAGACATTAATTCCCCCAAATCTAAGACTCAGGGTCCTTCACCATTCCCTCCAATATTTTAACTCAAGCAGCATTTTCTCCTGAAGGGACTTCTCTTCTGATTCTTTGCTCCCAAGGAGAAAAACCAGTACAAAGGACAAACCTCCACAGAAGAGAGAATAAAATCAGCTTTGAGGAGCTAATACAAAAATAAGTCACCTACGAACAAATTACACTGGCTCTGCCCTCTCATCTCTCCAGCAGACCTTGCTATCAATCAATACGGCTCATTGTCCAGCTAGATTCTGGATTAACAGAGAACTCCTTACTAGATATAACACCCAATTTCAAAGAACAGACATTGATTGTATGCTTTAGTCCTTCCATAAACCAACTCAAATACTTAAATTGTTTGCTGAAAGGGAGCTGTAGTTGCTTGTATAAGTCAGTGGCTGATTATTGACCTAATTTTAGCATCTACAAGCATATTAATGTACAGATCAGCTCACTGTAAGCAGACAGAAGGCTTCTTCCCAAACAATATTCAGACTGAACACCAAGAGTTAAACAGTTTTAAAAACATGTCTTCCTACAGCTTCCCTGTGATGAATGCTTAGAAGAAGACTTCCAGCCCAGCCATCTGGGGTTAATGCAACTGTTGAAGAAAGTGAGCTGCTTTCAGTTCTTTTCAGATGACAAAATGTTTAAGCATTTGGAACCAGTTTCACAACAGTACTTTCTAAGCTGACAACACTGGACATATGTACAAGTCATTTAAGACTAATGCAAAGAACAGTATAATTTTATAGCCATAGATTAACTATCCACAAGAGGCAGGCTTGGCTGGCCCTATAGGATATTCCCTACTTTATACATACTGCTAGTTCTTCTCTTCCAGGAAATATTGTGGCTGGGAAGAGAATTTTGGTTCACAGACTTAAAATTGGTTTTCTTTTCTTGACTTAGAGATGCCAAGAAGGTGGAAATATTTTGAGGAGTCTTTTATTATTCAAAACACTGGCATACTTTCATTTCTAGTGTGCACATACTGTTTCTTTTCATGATGTATTGTACTCAGCCCACACATTTTTTTAAATTAATAAAATAATTGTGCTTAGAAAGCCAAATATTGAATCTTTGGCTATATTAAGGTAATTCTTTTCAACACAGAGGAAATGCAGTTGTTCGGCAACAGAATTTGGCTCAGGAATGATAGGATCTACCTTCTCAGCCAGAGTATTTTCCTAAAATACAAAAGTGCTGAGTGCTCAGCTCACAAACTGGGCCAATAATATAAGCCTTCTCCCTCAAGGTACAAAGACACTCCTATAGTTCAGTAGGACTACTCCCATGAACAAATGTTTGCAGAATAAACAGTACAATTTGTATTTAAGTACCAGATAGTAAGATCCAGCAGATCCATAAACACCTGAGCTCAACATACAAAAAAGATCTGCTAGTCCATGCACTGGCCCAGAGGAACACAAAGTGGGCAGTGTATTTTGCATCTTCAGGCCACACAAGCCCTCCCTTCTCAAAATTCCAACTTTTAGACTGAAAGAAGCAAACCCCATAAAATCCTGTGCTTTTCATTAAAGCCACTGTTCTCTTAGCCCATCCATCCTCCTGGTTGGAGCACTAGAACTGGAGGTATAGGATGACATATCCTTGCTAATCCTGACCCATCACTCTCCCACCTAGTCCTCACGTCAATGTTACGAAGTGCTGAAATACTAAGGATATTCTTGCTCTTTTGCAAAATTTTGGGATGTCACATGACGACATGATTTTGGGATGACACATCTCTCCTTAAAATTCTCCCCTTACTTAGTACAAATTCAGCCTGTAAGGCTAGCACACCTTTAGTAGCTAAGTTTATAAGTATTTCCAATTAATAATGAAGTATAGGAGTTGGGATGAATTCATCAAAATTTTACTGGTTTAGTTGTACACAGGTATCGCACTATCTAAGCTACTTCTTACATTTTAATTGTTTGGCCATTTTTGGAACTCAATCCCCTGTAAAACTTTGCTCCCTACTTTCAGGGTAGTTCTCAGTCAGTCATCGTGGTGTTGTACTGAGGGTAGGTCACAATCATTTAGCGTTTTATATCTCAGCGACTTCACTATATTGTAGCATCAGAACAATTGTTTCTCCCAACACAGTGGCTCATATCACCTCTTACCTGGCAGGTCAGATAGCAATCACTATCCCAGCAGAGGCACTGTGATTGAAAACACTGGCATCATCTTGCATTGGAGTGTCTCTGCTAAGAGTCATAGATTTATTCATTGATCAAAATGAGCCCCCTAGCCAAGTTCCAGGAAGTGCCTTTACCTGTGCTTAATTTTAAGTTGTGGGCAGTTTCATAGATTCAAAACTTCTGTGTTTTCCTGGACTGGAGTCCTTGACAGACATAATGAAGTTCAAAAGACTTGTTCTAAACTGGTAGTCCTAGAATGCATGGCCATTTTCCTATACATTTCAAGGGATCAATAGCAGCACACCTTGAAGTGATAAAGGAATGAATACTTTGTTTAGCTATTTTCCTGCAGCATCTAGCAAATCATTATTATCAATAATTGCCAATAATAACTGGCAGAAGCCTCTCCTGTGTTGTGTCTACTGTTTGCAAAAATGCCTTTTTTTTTTTTTCCTGTAAGTCAGGTGAGCAGGGCAGAACATGTTGATAACATTTTGAAAACTCTTTTTCATCTAAAGACCTCTCCCCCAGGGCACCAGCAGAAAACAGCAAAACTCTGTACCTAAGCTAATAAGTAAGAGCAAAACAACTAAAACCTTGGGATTTACAACTTTTTCCAATTGTCATTTTCCACAATCCCTGTTCATCAGTATTTATTATTTACCTTTTAGCTTCACAGTGTTTCTCTTTCACTTGGGATATGGGTTATTGCTTTGCAAATTGTATGTTAATATTGCTTACCTACAAATACTTTAGGTATGATCCCAGGGGCAGTTCTGTATGCATTTTAATGAACATCTGAACTTTTAAAATTCAGTAGCTTTTATTTTAACCAGAACTAAAAGGCAAAGTTGAATTCCAAGTTTGGTGATCAATTTACACCTATACTTAAAGAGACACTGAAGTAGGGCAAAATTTGCTCCCATACAGAAGACTTGCCTTAAGCTTGAGTTCCATTGAAAACCTCTGAATAACAGACCTTATACGCTTGAAAAAGCCAGTCCTGACACAAGCCATAAAGAGAAAAATAGTAGCTGTAGCTAAGGGAGGAGGAATTAGAAAATATTTAAGAAAAAAATGTCTGCTTAGAAAATTTGGGACTGTAACAAATTTTGAAGAAACCTGGCAAACTAGTTTATAAAACAAGCAGTTGTTCCCTCTTTGGATATTAGTAAGAAATCATGGGAGAATTAGAAGAGCTAAAGTATTCTCAGATGTTTTCAGTGATCACTCCCCAGTTGAGTGTTTGGAAAATCCAAATGTGTAAAATTTCTCATAAACAAAAGGATTTTAAGAATGTCAGTTCTGTGATGTTCTTCACTGAGATTGCTGGAACAGATAGGAATAGGTTTATGAATATAAATAGCTGATGTGGATTGTCCTAGGGAATATTTGTGCTAATAAACCAAAGATAAAAATAAAGTAAAAACGTACAATTACAATGCAAAAAGTGACAAGAGCAAAAAAACCTGGAGCTGGGATTGCCTGTCTATTTTTGCACATCCTGTTACAAGTCACAATGGCAGAACATGTGGTATAGAGCCTGACACCAGACACCAATCCCAGAACCAAACCAGTTTGAAGGCTCCCAACCAAGCTGTATAAAAATGTGTGCGAACCTCCCATCTTCTTACACAGCCTTGCTGGCCTCACCCCAAGTCTTTCATGCAGTAGTAACTAAATACACAGGTGACATTGTGCCTTTTACATACAGGTGTTTCTCCAGTTTCTGCTAGTCACAAAAGCTTGAGCCTTTTTCCCTTCACAAAAGAAATTATTGATGGATATTCAAATTCCAGGAAAGTATGTCTATGAGATGACGTGCAAAGTTTTGGAAATACATCTGTGAGCAGCAGTGAGTAGTAGAAGGGTCAAAGCCCAAACCCTGGGAAAAAAGAAGAGATGGTTTCCTAGTTTTCAGCTGTGATTTGATTAGCAGCAACAGGTTCCAGGTTTAAGTTCTGTCTCTCTTCTCAGAAACCTAGGAAAATTAAACCAAACTGGTTGAGTGTTCAGTGGATTTCAGTGGATGATACTTTCATCTTTGACGGTGAATTAAAAAGCATAATTTCACTGGAGGGTCAGAGGAGAAAAAGTAGACACAAAAAACATTCAGTGAACAGCTGTTTTTTCCGCCAAGTACAGTAATAATTAGTCAAATCATTATTCATTCACAAGCTCAATGAGTTTGGGCTTAGGAAATCTGTCTTTCTTGACCAAAATCTCTATCCTGATGTCCTTTAACCTAGAAGGTTTCACATCCTCAAGCTTCAAGCATCAGATATTAATTAGCTCAATTGCACCACAGTGACCACAGCTAGGTACAGGATTACCAAGACTTTCCTGCTTCACTACAAGCACATAATGTCATCAGATTTATACCTTTTCTTTCTTTCTTTCTTTTTAAAAGAAGAAAAAGAACCCAAAATAGGCAAAACAAAATACAAAGCAAAGGTGGTTTAGACCTCTCTTTCTACTCCTGCCAAAAACATTCCTTTCCTTCTGACCATCTGCTCTCTGGAATGGGCTTCTCACGACTTTTGGGTCTCAGCTGTCAGCTTTTTCTGCATTTGAGAAAGAAAGGGTATGTGGTTGTGCCTGCACATGAGGCCTTTTAGTTGGAAACTATCACAAAAATTCTGTTGTAAAAAAAGGAGGTTTTTTAAAGCTGGAAACACAAAACATTTCAAATCACAGTTGCAATCACAGCTAAGGCTGTAGAAGGTCAGTGCAAGGCAACATAGAAAGCTCCTCAGCTCGGATTAATTACTGACCATCAGCCTGCTTAAACCATAATCTCTTTCCACCACTGTCTTGGGGGTTCTCCTTTGCATGGCAATTTAATCTCTGGGTTCAGACATCAGAACATGGATGAGTGCTATACAGCTGTCTCTAAATCACTTTCAGTGTGACCAGCATGTGAACCGCTATATACAAAACACACTAATATAGGTCATGTCTGTAGCTCAGCTTATTCTCCCAGTTTTCTGTCTGGATAACCCAATGCTTAGCATCACTCCTGCCAGGAATGGCCTGAGTTCACAAACAAGCATGCCACAAGGCAGTATAGCAAGACCTACCTTTTTATTATGCCTGCCTAACATGCCAGCACACGCAGCAAGCTTCTTCAAAGCATCCAGTCATCTATTTGACTGAGCCAACAACTCAACCACAGCAGCAATGAGTGCCTACCCAGCAAAGTAATTCTCTTCATGATGAGAATGCCATAGCAGACCCAGAAGCAGCTATAAAAGCAGGCAAAACGGGAACCAGAGGTCATGCTTCTCCTGCCAAGAAGTAACTTGGGTGGATGAGCACGCCCCAAGGCCATTGTGCTTTTATGGACAAACCAGCCTGCCTTTACAAGATCTTTTTAACTGAATATTGCACACAAGTAAACCAAACACAGAATTACAGAATCTTAAAATAACTTAGGCCGAAAGAGACCTCTGGGGTCATCTTGTCACACTCAAAACTGGGCTCAGTTGGATCAGGTTAGGGCCACCAGGCACCACATGCATACATATCCCTGATCATATTTCAGATCACACCAACTATAACACCTATAATAAGCTGACAAACAGAGGGAGGAAAAGAAGAAACTACCAAAGAGAAATATCATGTTCGCAGCCAAATTCAGACTCATGCTTTCTTATAATCACAGCAGAAATACATAATGTGGGTTCAATGCATCCAATGCTCCTAGAAAACAAACACACCAAAGTGAGGTCTGTTTGTATTATAAACTTTGGCTTTGATAATATGTGTTTAGTTCAGCAGAGTTTAGCAGATATGAAAGTAGAAAAGAGGCATCTGTAAGCACCATACATTTAAAAAAAACCCAGAGAGAGTGCATTTACAGTGCTTAAAAACACTGGAGTATTTGCTATGTCACACTCCAGGATAGAACAAAAGCACCAGATATGGCAGAGTTTGGATTAGGAATTAGTGTTTTCATTCACTAGGGTTTTGCTGAGACTTGGGAAGCATCACTTCAAATGAGTATTGGTGGAAAAGGTAAGACAACAAAGAACAAACCTCTCCAGACTCACCCACGAACTGGAAAGAATGGGTAGGAAGGAAGAGAGAAGCAGATTTCCTTATTTGCTTCTATAACTAGGAACATGAGCATTCTGCTCAATTTAATGCTTCAATAACACTGTTTTCAAACAGCTTAGCCAAAAAGTTTCATCTGCAAATTTTTGTCTCCTCTTCTCCTTAAATGCAATGCCATAACTTTACCAAAGATAAAAGATGCTGAACATATGGATACTAAAGGAAATGCTTTCTCTAGCAATGACCACATGAGAATTCTGAGAATTTCCTTCTGCAGCTCATGACTTTTTAGTGGTTTGGATGACCTTGATAGGAAAAGCAAATATGAAGAATCTGATCTGAATATTCTATGACACATCCAGTAAATGCCAGATAATCCCTTCTGTTTACCACAGTGTCAAGGGTACCCTGCAGCAAGTACCCATTTTTCCAGGCTTTCTAGTGGTTGCATATATAAGTACCTAGAGATGATGTAAGAAATTCTTAGGCATTTTTCTTCAATGTGCAAAAATATCATCATCGTCATCACAGTGCCAAATAATAAATGACAATTGATTTTACTAGATAAACCTGTCTTGGGTCTTTAGATAACTCCTTTATCAAAATTCAATAGGACTTAAAAGTTTTGAAAGTATTTCTGCTCTGTGAGATGTTGAGGGTCAGATCCAAAAGTTTTTGATATCTACTGTTAATAAGTGCACTGATAGCTAGTTTTAAGTTTTTTGCCAAGAAAAAAATAATAGCAAAGCCCTGACAGCATACAAACAGCTTATACTAGTGGCCTCTGAAGCGCAAAAGAAGGCAAAGTGGTAAAAACTACAAAGAAGAATATTCCTCAGCTGGAAACAGAGCCATAAAAATATTCTCAAGTGACATCCCATTTCAGGAGGGCTCAGAGCCCTGAGATGATAACAGATACATATCTACTAGATTTGTAGAACTTGCCTTCAAAGCACAGGCCACTACTTCCTGCACTAGTTTGTATGAATAAGCATACCCATGGAAGAAGAAATCTTTCCCCTGTTTCAGCTGAGAATGTTTTCAGCGAGTTGCCACAGCTCTGGACAGACCGCCCCAGCAACAGCTGACTGCTGAAAACTTGCCTCCTCTCAAATCTGCACATGCTTCCAGTTTCCAGGCTCTGGGTCCTGTCAGTGTTTCATCTGCCAGAACTGTGAAGTCCAGGAGATGACAGAGGGTCCCCCTATACTGATATTTTTTTCCACATAAGTAAACTCAAACACAGTGAGTATTCACTCTCTTACCCTTTCATGCTCTCCCATAAAACCCATTCAGCCCAGTTACCACTGTTAACCCCACCCTTCACAAATACAGTACAGAGATCCCAGTAAAAATACCAATATTTTAATATGTTACTTTCACACAGGACACCTCAACCTCAAAGTACCAATATCACTAAAAAAATAATCTTTCTGCCCATAAAAACACAGGAACTTTTGTTTAGCTGAACAAACATGCAACTATCATTTATTTCTTTCTCTGTGTTTGCTTTTTTACAAAAACACCCAACACTCTGTGTTCCAAGGAAACCTGGTTACAGGAAACTGTGCAGCTCCAATTCCTTGTTTCCACTTACATTTAAAGTTGTTTCCCTGACCTCTTCCCCTGCATAAGCTAATTAAATGCTTTTTATAATGATGGTTTGGTCACAGATAAGAACAAAAGTATTTTCTGAAGGACATTCTTGCTCCTTGTGTCTATATTTACTGTGCATTGTCAGAACGTTTTCTCCTCATGTAATAGATAGCCAGAAAATCATCTGTCAGGGGATGATGGATAATGAAGTCTGCTACTTAGGCCTCAGGGCCTGGCCCTATTGCTATAGTTGACTTAGACTTCAGTAGGCACTAAGTGCTCTGTCAGACTCATGCCAAGGGAAAAGCATACGCCTGTAACTCTCAAAAGTGTGGGAACCAGAATAAACAGAGACATTTTTAACATTACCACACATTTTAAATCTGCTGTGTCACTTTCCTGTAAGCACTGTCCATGTTTTTGTAATATGTGCAGTCATTGTGGGTTTGTGGCTCTGTCCATCACTGCTGTTCTTTGTTGTACACTAACCAAAAAAACAAATGAAAAATAAAAGGAATGCACAGAATACATGACCATTTGGCTGACTACTTCACTCTGTTACCAAAGCAGAGATGAGTTCTAGGGGTTTTCATCTCTCCTTTGCCCCCAACAACGCTTTTGTTGGTGTGTTGCGACAAGGCTTTTCTCACCTCACAGCTTTATTAATTCAGTTTTTTTAGAGTCCCCTTGGGTGCTGAATCACCACACATAGATACGTTACCACAGGGCTATAGTTGAAAGCCATCTTCCACTCTTCTTTCTACACCAAAAATTCCATCAATCATTGAATTACACTGCTTGGCTTGGATGGACCACAGCAGGACTCTCAAAATCTCAACTATTTCCATTATGAGCCCCAGGTCCCACAGGTCCAAGGCAAAATGATGATTTAAAAATTATGCCAATCATAAGCATGTTTTTCTAAGGCGTATGTTTATGCCTAACTATGAATTATAAACAGGTCTTTAAATCAATTTTCTTAAAAGAGAAGGGGCCAAATTCAGCCATAATGAGATTTTCATTCTTCAGAAATTCCTCAGCGCTGAGTATCACTGTGTGTCCTCCTCTTTCATCACTGCCTTCCTCAGACAAAATACTTATACCATGACAAGTATTAAAAGGTTTGATTCCTTATTTAGGAGAGGACAAGCGAAAATGTAATAAAAAATAATAGCAGTTCAAATTACACAAAGTAATCTTGAGAGCTGTTGTTGTCCCCGCAGTGCAGGTACTCTTTACCCAAAGAGATCAGTATATACAAGCTTTGTGAAAAACATCTCTAGATAAGTTGTTCTCTCATTTCAAAATGGATATTCCCCATATTCTCCAGACCTGATTTATCTGGATTATCACTGCGTAATTTCTGAGGAAGGGATTTACCAGCATTTTATTCCTTTCTTACTTACATTTTCTCAGAACTAGCAGGATTTATCAAGACCTAACAGGCCCTAAAAACCAGCTACCTTCATGTTTTCTGATCAGTCACATTAACCCTTACAGGAATCAGTGGGGTTTCTGCAGCACCCAAAAGTTCTAGAAGCCATTGAGAAGCAAGGTTATTTTTATGCTAGAATCAGTCACAACTCATGCAAATTCCAAATTCCTTTAGTTTTGACATGAATATCAGAGCATGATGCCCATTCCAGAAAATTAGCTTTCCCTGGTCAAACAAGGTCATATGAGAATTTGTCATTTACAACCTTCACGTTGAAAACTGAACTCAATTTAGGTTATTAGCTGGGCATCCACACCTCCGCAGTGTTCCTAGGGATTTCTTTTCTAAGATACACATTAATACAAGAAGATATCCAAAGGCCCATTCATCTTGCTTTACAGATGGGTTTAGCTGACAGCTATGCGCCTGACTTGTTTTTTATATCAATGCATTCATCCCAGCACCACTCCAAGCTTCCTTACAAAATATACCCATCATTCAACAGCTGCAGAACAGTTTAAATGCTCTTATTTACTCACTTGAAATCCCCCGGGGCAAACTGTTCCCCAAGATGATCTTTACCCTTCTCTTGAATCTAATGCACTGAGGCCTTGCAAGGCATTATGGACAGAGACTGGTGTGACTACAGTAATAATTACCAGTTCAGCAAACAAGCTTCTCATTGCAAGCACTGCTAGTGCTGCATACAAGCCAAGAAAAAACTAGAATAATTGTGTCAGCAATTCTCAGAGACCATTTTAAATGCTATCAAAGTTTTATTAAACTTTTACAGCAGAGCACAGAGTGTACTTTGTGTTCCTTTGAAATTGATGGAACAAGCCAATTTTTCAAGGTTTGTAGGCATAACATTTATTAAATTATAATAAGAAAATAGCTATTTAAAATACCATGAAATGAAAGACTATAATATACATTTAAAGGTCAACAACTGCACGAGTTTCCTTATTATGTATTTTATCTGAGAAGTACTGGGATACAAAGGAGCTCTGGCACCATACACGTACAGCTGCACACTGTTGCTACTCCCTGCTTTGACTTGGACAAGGAAATACATACTGTTACAGGATGTCCCTGCTTCACCTGAGCCTCTTACAGAACTACCTTCTCCTATTAATATGGTCACTTACACCCTTTAAATAATTTCCACTCCATGTATTACATACAGATAGAGCTTTTGTAGCTGTAATAGCAAAGTCAGACTGAAATACAGTGATTTTATTCCATCTCTGCACTATTCTTTCTTCAGAATTTTCATTAAATCAGTTATTCCACCTCCACTCCAATTTCTTTGCTGCAAATATGGAAGGTTAGTATGTCCTTTACAAGAGAAAAGAGACCGTTAACTCACATTGCCAAACGGAATCGTCAGAGATGATCAACAAAGAAAAGCAAATGAGAAAGTGCCCAGACTAAGTGAAAACTTCTTCACTGCAAGACTGGGAAGAATTGTGATCTAGTTTTTGGCTTTTAAAAGCATTTTGACATTTCAGCATTAGAACTTTTTTATTCCTTCCTAAGTATGTTTAAAATCAAGACTTGAACTACAAGAAAAATGATAAATATTGCTGGTTTTTCCCAAGTGCTATTTTTCAGTGGGCCTTATTCCATACTCTAGTCTCTTCACTTAAACTGAGTAGGTACTTAGAAGGATTTAAACAGCACTTATTTTACTAGCAACACTTAGAGCAATATATCTTCCTGGATCCACACACAACAAAATATATACACATGGGCAAGAGCCCAGCATCAACTCTATTTTGTAAACACCTTGCATTTGTTAATAATTGCAGTCATTTTTCCAAATTCATAATGTAAACTCCAGTGTTGTAGCACACTGAAATATTTGCTTCATGATACAGACCTGCCCCAGTTTCATAGACCTCAGAACTCTTCATTAATGTTTCATTCTAATCTGTGGACATACATATATATATTGCATATGGAGCCTGATATAAAAACATTGACATCTATGGAAGGCTTCAACAGAAAGTAATTTGGATCAGTATGGGCAGCCTTATACCTTTAGGCTACTAATCAGCTTGCAAGCATTAAATTCAGCTGGCTTAAATGATATATAAAGAATATGGACAGACACTTGTATAGTATTCATCAAATATGTAAAATAAAGCATAGAAAAACTATCACAACACCTAAATCCAGGTGTTTGATGATGAACATTGTAAAATTGGCACAACTTTGAAAAACACAGCTGTGATTAGGATGTAATTATCTTATGCAAGAAATCCATTTCAGAGCAATAGTTCTTTGCTGCTAGTGACAGGAACAGATTTTTATTATTTTCCACTCACCTTAATTCTGCAAAGTCTGTGCAGCTATAAAAGTGATTTGGATTCTAGTCTGGCTCACAGTTCTAAACATTTTTTTTTTCGTAAATGAATAACAGTGATTTCTTGTGAAGAACATCATAGCTTTAATTTTGCATCTCAGACTGACAGAACAGGGCTGGCAGCAAACACACCTATTATTTATTACTGGATACATATGGTATGAAAGTAATAGGGAGAAACAGGTATGCCACAGGTATTTGTCAGTTACACACCTGATCTGCGTTGAGATTTTATATCTCAAGGATTTCATCACATCAGAAAGACACTACAGTATCTGAAAACAATTCTACTCATGTACGAATGCAACAAAACTTGG
>NW_009925226.1:68198-91923 GCF_000696875.1 Nestor notabilis | reverse complement strand
CTGCTGAACTAGCTTGCATTGTACATTCTGAATAGACATCCACACAAACGCACATGTATACCATATGTATACTTACATCTTTCAGATCAGAGCCTGTTACCATTTGAATACAATTGCAAAATTGCACAAGAGCCATATTGTCAGAACTGGCTCAAGGGAGGCAAAGATGTAGCTACAGATATATAAATCTCCTTCTACCAGAAGGAGAAGTCTCTTTTGACACAGAAGGAAACAAAACCACAACCAAAAAGACAAGAAAAAAACACCATGAAAAACCACCGTCCTGTGTGAATAATCCTTCCTGAGCAAAACACACTAAATACAACTAAAAACCCCAAAACTTCAGAAGATTTGTTATTATAATGACTTAAAATGTTTAAAAACACACCCAGCCTCTCTAAATTTTTCTCCCTTCTAAATTTTGAATCAAATAAATATGACCCAAAGATATTCCAGGATTTAAAAATTACAACCCATATATAGGCCATATAATTTGCAAAGCCTATAAATTAATATTACCATCTACTTCTGAGAAAAATGTCTATTTTTAAACCATTTTTAATATTTTGTATGTACATAAGAGTGCAGATGAATTTTCTCGTAGTCATAAAATTATACCATTATTATGTATTCACAAAATGGTTAAGTAATATTCATAAATTAAAATAATGGAAGTCTAATAACTTAGATTGTCCTACAGCAATACTAAAAGGGAGTGAAAATAAAATACTTCATCTGGCCATTTCAATTAAAATCTCCTACGTTATATTAAAAAAAATATTTGGAATCAATACAGTCAAGTGTATCTGCCAAAAAATCCTTTGCTCTGATTGACTAAAACCTATTCAACTCTGCCATGGCCTCTGGCCACAAGAGAGAAGCTGCACTGGATTACACATCACTATTGAGACATCTTCTTTAAATAGGTATTTTAAAAAGTCATGATCCCCTTTTCCACTACATGTTCCGTAAACATTTGGGAAATGAATCACTCAGCTGCTATAGAATAGAAGAAGAAAAAAGCACTTATAAGTTGGAAAAAAAATAGCTGTATTTCTTGAAAGAGATGAGGTGGCTTTCTGTAATATGAAAGCTCAGCTTAAAAGGTATGTTAGATCCACAGAGATCTATTGCTTAAGGATGAAATTCGCCCTCTGTGTAAAGATTCAGCACAAGATTTACCCAGTGATTAATGATGATTAAGTGGTATTTTACAGATTTAGGTAGGATGTAACTGAAAAACAGATATTATGCTCACCCTCTTCTACTAGCATTAATGTTACCTTATAGAGCTAACTCAGGATATCAACACCCAAGATATGCCTCCTGAATTAGCCAAAGTTGAAGTGAGAATAACTATGTTGCAAAATAACCCCTTCTAGACCCACTTTATCACTTTGCTCTCTCCTTAATGGTATTTGGACTTCCCAAACTGTATTTCACAATTCTTTTAATAAGCTAAAAACCAGTTGCAGAAACTTTAAGTCAATTGTGGGAAGGTAGCATCCAGAGAAAATGGATTAAAACACTCCAGGAGGAATGGCACTGAGTTTGACCTACCTTCTGCCCATAAGTCACCCATGTTTAGCCAGTAAGTCACACCAGCTAAACAAGTCACCTACAAACTGGAACAGGCTTCCTAGAGAGGTGGTTGATGCTCCAGGCCTGCCATTTGGACATGCTTGAACTTTTGGTCAGCCCTGAATTGCTCAGTTAGTTAGACTAGATGGTCGTTGTACATCCCTTACAACTGAAATACTCTAAACCTTCGCTTACCCATTTCTTTAACAAACTCTAGCTAAAAAGTACCAGTGCCCTAGAGCCAAGGAACACTTCTGGGAGAATGCTTGGAAAGTTACTTGTGTTATAACACACAGAAACAAGTTGTAAATTGAGAAGCCTATGATGGAGTTTTGGGGCTAAAGTGGTTTGCAATTGACTCAGAAATCACTGAAAGTCCTGAGCCATGCAGTGACGAGACAGTTCTGCCTGTAGTGGTGCAAATGTAATGGCTTAATCCAAAGACTACCATCTTTCAAGAACCAGAATATTGCCTGGGTTCTGCTTATTTCCCTAAATTCTCATGGCAATGAGAAGATGAAACATGGAAGCACTACAAGAATGAAAATTCTCACTTTCTAAACTCTACAGCTGAAGTGGATTTCAGCTAGAGTAGGGATATTCCACACAGAAGTAAGCTGCAGTGGTTTATTAACTTAGGAAATTTCTGTTCTCAAAAGGTTACTAGAAAATCTCAAGCCAAATCAATCTCCAGTTAAATTTTACTGTTTCTGTATCTTCCACAAATTCTTAGTAGGAGAATAACAGAAAAATGTGCACTTTGTTTTAAACTGTTCCTTATCCTCTCTCCTTTTTTCCTTTCCTGCTAGCAGAATAGACAGGAGGAGACAGAAACTGCAAATTAATTATGGTAAAAGATTATTTCCCTGAGGTTTTTCAAGCCTCATTAAAAAAACTCAATTCTCATCAATTTTATAATCCAGTAACATTTGTTTTGAGACTTTGCCTCTTCCCCAAAACAGAGAGAGTGCCAGTAAACTGGGTTCAAACTCTGTATGAATCAAAATAACATTGAGTTCAGCAATTATTAAACCCAGTTAATAAATGTGGAATCTGCGACATATACAAAAAATGATGTAATTTTTTTGACATGCCTAGTGGTCCAGTGCATTAATTAGAGGCCTGACCAGTTTATGGGATGCGTTCTCTAAACATAGGAAAGCTCAGATCAGGAAACATTTATACAAGCAATATGGTACTCACAGCCTGAAATAGGAACAGGGGTTGTTGGATGAACAAGTTAGAGCATGACTCAGTAGCTATAAAACTACCTGGGAATATTTAAGTCAAGAACTATGATTTGTATCTATAGATATAAATGAGGGTTGGGGTAGACTTCTAGGTTCACTCTGTAAATTAGAAAGGAAATTATTTCTTGTGTGCAATGCTGCTTTTGCAGATACTAACCATGCCTTTGTTTTTGGATGTGAAAACATGCAGGTCAGTTTTGGTAGATGCCCCCTCTCCTCCTTTGTGGGTGGGGTGAAGTTAGAGTACACTTGAGAATTTGAAAATAAAACTGCAAGTTATCTTCAAATAAGGGAAAAAAAAAAAAACAAACGGGGGTGGGGGGCGGAACATGGATTATGCTGAACAATGAATTGACTGTGGCAAAGTTTTCCCCATAGCAGGAGACTGGTAAATGTTGGGAAAACAAATCTTCGTAATTATTGACACTTGTGCTGGAGCAAGTCTAAGCCAAACCATTAAGTTGCTCAACCACAAAAGGACGATTAAAATTGTTTTGAGAATCTGGCTATGTTTTTCTTTTGGAAATAAAGGTGAGGTGGAAAATGGAGTTTATGTCTGGATGTTCCACAAAAAACAAGCTTTTATTTTTAATTGTTGGGTTCAGGAGGAGGAAAGAGAAGGTAAAAAAGGCTACTGGAGTATTTCTGTGGTGATGAAAACCTAAACTGAATGTATTATTTTGTAATTAAAACATCTGAGGAATTTTTTCATTATAATGACAACATTGAGAAAATGTTAGAGGGTACGATTCTCAGAAACAGTGATTTCCAATAAAATACTATCTATGTAATCAGCATGCCAACTAAGAGAAAAAGGCAATAATGAAGTTGCACTATCTTAAAAAATGTTGACTCTTCAAAAGATGAAAAATAAGACAAATAAACTCTAAACCAAGAAAGAGAAAAGCTTTCTAGTCACCAAAAGCTAAATTAGTCATTTCTGAGGAGGAAAAAAAATAATCAAACATTTCCCAATATCACCCTTTGTAACTGGAATAAAACCAGTTCAGTTTGACTGTGCTGAGCTAATAATCTTTTTCATGCCATGTTTTGCCTTTATGGCTACATCTTGTTCCAATTTTGGTTTCATCTATTCCCGTTTCCAAATGACCATAACGTTCATATAGGCTTGCCATACACCAGATCCCATCTGTCCATGACCTTGAATAAACAAGAGGCGTTTGATGTTCTTTTGCACTTCAAACCACTTTGTCATTTCCAGTGATATACGAGCCACACTGCAGTGACATGCAGTCATTATTGGTTTGTGGAAGTGCCTTCCTGCTTCTTCTCTTGATGTAAGTTTACCATAGAACAAATTTACTGTAATCTTTGTGTTAACTTGTGCTTCCCTACAGAGTGAGAAAGAGGTCAGCAAAACAGCGCAGAAGGCTGGAAATAGAAATCCTGCACATACAGCACTCCGATAGCCCAAAACAAGGGTCTGTCTCTAGCAGAAGAAAACCAAATCACACAAACCCCATCCAACAAACCAACAATGATCAGAAGAACTTCTTGAAAACAAATATTGCAAGGAATTTGTTAAGTGATGGCCAGATTTACACACCCCACATGGTAGCTTTGTTGTGGTGTTGTGTGTTCATCCTATTACATTTCAAGGCTGCTGTTCAAGGCCGTTGAGTTTTGGTACTGTCAAAATGAAACAGAGATTATGTGGTACCACATGTCAGGCAGCTGAAGCAAAGGATTCCTAGTCTAACGTTTGCCTTTCCTGCCTAGAGGGAGTATTAACACCAATGGAGCAGGAGAGATGGATGGGCCAGTGCAGGGTCGTAAAGGTGTTTTAGCTCTTGCCCCAACATCTCAGCAATCCTGCTTGCACTTCTGAAGGCAAATGTCTGGGTGCTTCTTCCCCTAACGAAGATAGGAAAGAGTTCATCTTTCCTCCAAGACAAAAAGAAAAACACAAAGCAAACCCCTTTAGCAATTACTTTTTAATGTAAATGCATATTTATTTCATGCCCTCAAGCCTTTTAGTCCTGGTTGGTTATGACAAACATTCCACAGTAGACTCTTTAAAGTCTGGCATATGTGCCAGTGCTAAAAAACATACAGCAAAAGACACAACACAATTAGAATGAAAGACGACAACAACATGCTGCTAATGGTTTTAAATTATTACATTGTAGAATACTTAGTGGTACATCATGGAAGAGCTATCCCCACAGCTGTACACAAATCTGTGCTCCACCAATAAACTAATCTTTGTCATGTAATACATTGGCTTTCTGCTGCAGTGATGTTTGTGTTACAGAGTCCAGCATCCTGTAGCTAGGGCTAAAGGAATGACACAACTACACACCAATTAGCTCAGGTCTGTGCTTCAGCGTATGACAGATGTTCATGGTCCACATCCTCAGTCAATATCCACTGAGGAGGCACCATTAATTGACTTCTAAGACTGAGCTGTACTCAATAACTGCAACAAGATGACCTGCACGCACTAAGGTGCCCAGACTGCAGGCACTTGAAGTAACTTACAGAAGAACCCATTTTTAGGAGCAATCTGACCGAAACAGCATCACAGATGCACTGTGAATCAGTTCACAGAGGACCCTGGGGACTGTGAATTGCAGCCACTGGTGTGCAAGCTCACTTCCAGTGCTGGCTTCCTTATTCTATGACAACATTTCGGTGTTCAGCATGGTCCCAATTCAGCTGAATGTCCTGAACAGGCAATATTCTGACAATGAGACTTAGGTACCTGCATGATGTAGGTATTATTTTCAGAAAGCTACCTATAAACAAATAAATGCACAAGAATAATCAGTATTATTTTTCTAACTAGCAAGGAATAACAGTGGATCATGATTAACTTGTTTCTACAGCATGAAATCCAGAGAGGTGTCAATCTCTGTTCTTTCTTTTTAAGTTTGTTTGGGGCTTTTTAGGTAAAATAGGGAAAGGAAACACAGGAACATTTCAAAACAACCTATTGGCAAGTAACTAAGGGCTTTTCTGGGATGTAAAAACACTCAGGTTCAAGCCCTCTGTCTGCCCCATTCAGTACAAATGCCCTTGTCACTCATGTTACTCACTGTTACTGGGTAGCTCACTGCCCTTCATACAAATGGCAAAACTAATACTTTTAAATAAAGATGTTTAAAAGTCAGATTTCAGCAACTTGCTGAGTGTAGCTCTAGTTGGATTTAATAGATGTCACCTCTTTTTGAAACATAAGTGGGGAATTACATCCTCTAAGTTCTACCAAGAACTCCTTTTTCTGGTTCTTCCCTTATGCAGTATCTGTGCTTTATAAATATTTCAGGAAGAGTTTTCAATGTAATTTTAAAAATAAAGATACTGCATTCGAGAAAGACCAAACAAAAAAAGTAATCTTAACATTGTCCCTTTATGTTACTGTCACAGTAACAGAAGCATATTTTTCCCCATCCAACTTACATTTACATAACGATAACTAAGCATGTTAACTGTAAAGACACTCCAAACAGCTCAGGAAAGTTTTTACAGAATAAGAAAGATTTTCACACAAAGCAAAAAATTTTAATATAGCTTCTATCCATCTTTCCTTCTCCTTCTCCCAGACTTAATTATTTTTTTAACCAAAATGAAAACACACACACACTTGTCTTCAGGTTAATGCCATGAACGGAAGTAGTTTTAAATCCCATGAAACCGACAAGTCTCTATGAAGCTTATCTGCTCTAAATTATTGAAGTATTAGAGAGACTTGGAATTCTTAAGCAGTCATGAAATATATTTGTCAGGAATAATAGCTCAGTTTTAATGGAGAAGAAATACTACTTCCAGTGTCTTGGTAGCTGGGATCACGGCAGACGCTCGTCTAAGAGCACACAGGAAATCTGCAAAGAATTCATGCTGGGTTTGTGCATGAAGCAAGTGCCATGGTCACTGGCCCATCCTTCCTCTCCAGAACTCAGAAGTTAAATCCCATTCTCTTGTGGGCAACTGATAAACTTTTCCCTGTCACAGCTCACCCTTATGCAGCCTGAAACCCAGCTGGGAACCCAAGCAACTACAAAACTCATTGCTGTGCTCTTTAAAACTGACCATACTCAAGAGCACTCCCTACTTGTATTTTCTTGAATGGTGTCTCCTGTCCCTCCTAAGAGTCATGTTTAAACCTATAAACCATAGAGAAAGTGAATGGTATCAACTCATATACCTATGCTGAACACAATGCGAAAGCTGATTAATTGCTTCTACAATCAGACTTTGGACAAAGAACTCCGACTGAAAGCAAAATAATCACCAATAGCACCAATGCTTTCCATCCCCTAATTCAATTCCACACAGGAACAAGGTATTTGTATGAAAGATACAGCAGTCTACACCTTGCTCTCCTCTAGCCAGAGCTATGGGAAATATTTAGACTTCCTTCTGACAGTCCAGTGTGAAAGTGAAAGCCTGAAGGTGAAGTAATGGAGACAGAATGGTCCTTTTGCAGTTTTATATCTGAAACATGAGAAAGCACCTGTTCCTTCCTCTCCCTGTACAGACATGGATGTGCAAATATACACATGAACCTGCAAGAAAGCTCAAAAGCAGTGTGGCATTCAGCAGTTTGTCAAACAGATTCATTCTGCTGAGACAGCTTTCGTCCTAAAGCACCTCCAAGAGGGCCACTTGGGTTCCGTGAGCTCAGCTGGCTGACTCCACCATCCATGAGACACCGCCACCAGCCTGGCTGTGCCACAGACCAGAACAAGCTCCTGAGCTCCCTCACAGAGGGCTGAGAAGCCTCCAGACACCAGAGCCCAAAGTATATGCTTGAATCATAGAATGGTTTCAGTGGGACAGGACCTTGAAGCTCATCTAGTTCCAGCCCCCTTTCTTGGGCAGGGACACCTGCCACTAGACAAGGTTGCTCAAAGCCCTGTCCTTGAGTTGACTTCAGAATGCTTGGCTTGACTGAGATCCTGTATTTTGTGATTGCTAAAATGAAAATTTAATGTGGAGCACTCTTCTACCACTTCAGCCTTACTGCACAGATTGGCAAAAAAATAAAGTCATCAGAGAACTCAAAACCATGCAAGGTACTTCACCTGTGACTCTGAAAAGAGTTTGCTGTTGGTAACATACTATTTCTATGCACCGTGTTTTGGTCCTCTTTGACAAGTAGCTCTACAGTGAAGGTGGTACATTTATCTTTGTTTTCCAGTGGTACTTGAAATGTGTTGCCTGGGGTTATCTGCCAGTCCAGGATTAAAGCATGACTCTTGAATATCAGCCCCCTGGTCTGTCTTGCAGATATAAATAACCTGGATTCACAGTTCTTCCAAACATGCATTGCTCCTACACACAGACTTTCAGGCATCTTCTACTGAAGCTGATGAATTATGAATTCTTTACTGCATAGAAGTATTGCACATGGTTTTAAGAAGATTAATCCCCTCACACATATTTAGTGACTGTTACAAAGAAGTTTGTTGTGTCCCAAACAGTGCATTTGGATTCATTCTCCCTCAGACTGTTGTTGCACACTTCTTTTGCAGCCTCGCACCCACTTTGCAGTGTCATTATACCCAAAGACAAACTGTGTCTTGGCAGAAAGTCCAGGGTGCAATTTAAACATCTCTTTTCCAAAGTTCAAGACAGCTGGCTGAATTAATTATCAAAATAAATCTCGCTATACATTTTCTAAACTATCTGAAGCAGATAACCTGAGAGGGGCAGGAGATTCTCTGATACAAAGTGTGTGGAACTATGCACAGGTTCACTAAAATTATGAAGAAACTTTCCATTAGCTTTCATTTTCTTTGCATGGCCCAAATTCAGCAGACATTTAAGTACAGACTCTGCAGAGTTAATTTGGGACCTGAAAAAGATCCAATATCTATGAAAATATACTTGGATAAAACTTATAAAAAAGCTCAGACCTATTAATACTTTTAAAAAGAGGATATATTTAAAGTGTTGCTGATGAAATATTTATATAACAAGAAAAGACCAAACTACTGTAATGTATGTTTCAGGCAAACCAGAAATCCAGTGCTCAGAAGAATAAACATTCATAAACTCTGCAATCTAATTTTATACAGCAACAAAAATGTACAATAAATTTCACAGTCTTATTGATCCTAAAACCATTGGCGTTGCCCCAGCAATTGATTTAGTCATTTGTTCAGCTGGAGAAAGGGATAGGGAATATAATATTTTAGTGGACTTCATAAATTCAAAGCCTCAGCTTTCAAGTCCAACCAGTAATACAATAAACCATAGAGATCATAAATGGAACAACTAAAGTTTTGTAATTACAACATGGTTTATAATGTAATAATTTAGCAAATGGCAGGCATGTTTGATTTATGCAAGATGCAGAATAATAGGTTATTTCTCATCAGAGCTGCAGCAATATATTTTCTAGATAAATATTCAGAAAATCAAGTTTTGCATCTCAGCATCTCCAAATGGTGATTGCTCACCTGGCATGGTCCAAATTCAAGGGATTGTTTTAAAAGTGAAACAGATCTATTTCCCATCTTCCTCACACAAATTTTTGAACCTGGTGTTTGTGTGTGTTTAGCTATATGGAATGAAAAGGTTGGGGTTTTTTTCCATGATGGTAGGACCATTAAGTACTTAAAATAGGCACAATATTTAGCATTGCCTGGTCAGTCAACAAAGGCTTAGAAATTACTGTAGCATCATCAGCCTGTCTGCTGTTGTGTGTCTGCAGGAGGTAACAGGAGAATAACATTCCCCATGATGTCCATGTATAATCTACCTCCTTACAGGACGTTTCTGCTCTGGGTGCTTGTCTCTATCTTCACCTTTAAAAGACAGGGCAGGGCACAAGATGCTGGCCCCAAACAGCCTCCTGATGGGGTTCTCCCTTAGTCCCACCAGCGGTCAGGAAAGCCTCTGTCCATAGCACTGCTTCCTTGGGCCAGAGCCCAGTTCCTGCTCTTCTGGAAGACGAGGAATGTGCTGAGCAAAACGTCTTGCCTGAACATATCACTGAAGCTACACAGCCCATTACAGGCCTGTGGCTTATGGCACCAGCACAGCTGACACTCTCCAATGGCATTTCAAGAGACTTGTCACACATGACCCTGAATTTCTATCTTAAAATTTTATTTAAACACACTTTTTGAGGCTTGTTTGTTTGTTTGTTTGTTTTCAGAGACACCAGCAGATTACCGCAGAGCAGATCAGGTAATAGATGCTCTCACTCAGTTTTAGACCTACCCCTTCAGCTACACTCCCAGAAATACCACATGCTGCAAACAGGCATGATGAGTCCAAGCCCATGTCTACCTTCACCACTGGGACAGCATGGTCAGAGCACTTTCTGGGTTAGTGATAATTTTGTGGATACAAAGACTTATTAAAAGTGGCTTCCAATTAGTGAAAGGTCAGACTTTTAAAACAATACACTGAGAACAACAAAGCCCACATGCCATTTGGTAGGGCTGCAAGGCAAACTGCAACCACATTGTGTTTCAGGAGAACATTTCAATTCATTCGGGCTTTACACCACAGGTTTGTAAGCAGAGCAAACATACTCAACTTGCTGTGAACTGGGAATAAGAGAAAAGGGGTTATTATATCTGGCCACTGATGTGTAGTTCACCTCAGAAAACATACCTGTACTGAGAGAAAGGAAACCTTTATTCTCCTGATACTAATACATCCATTTTCATAAGTTCATTTCAAACTTAAGGAAAACCCCAAACCCAACAGAAACAAACCAAAGCACAAGCCCTACAAAATCAGTTTCATTGTGTTGAAACCCTCATAGCTGTTCCCAGGTACTCCGACAGACGCAGAAGCCCAGGCTCTCTCACTGGAACCCAAGATCTTAATCCATCTAAAATTCAAACCCACATAGTTTTGCAGTAGCCCTAGGAAGCTGGATTTACACAGCACAGATTCACTTTCTTGAGCAGTGCAGAGCAAGGGAATGACACGAGTCACTGCTCTTGTCCATGGATAGGTTCATGCATTGTTCAATCCTCTGTGGAAAAAAAACAAAGTAAAAATTCCCACATGAGGAAACTAGCCAGTGGCGTGAGCTTCCCTAGTGGCATGGGAGATTCTGGAAGGCAGCCCCACAGCCTGGCCTGCTGTATATTCATAGTTCAGGATAGCATCACATGAATACCTGCCTGTGGTGGCGCATTCTCATCCCTCTGATTGAAAGGCACCTGCTGAAAAGTTCAGCGTGAAGGTGGAGGCTGATGTCACCACGGGCCTGCATGAAATGGCAGTCTGACAAATACCGTCAAATATATGACTTATTTCCATTAGCTGTTACTTCTAAAGAGTGCTCCCCCCTTTTTCAATCTTCATTTCTAAGCACCTCTTAAAAAAAAAAAAAAAAGATCCTCTTGAGTTTCATCAGAAATGACTTGGATGATCTTCTGTTAAAAGAATGACTTTTATCCTCATTCAAATACATATTGTATTGGCTTAGAAACATCAAAGAGGCAATGTCTTTACATATTCTATTTCTAAGAAAAGGAGTTCTTTCTTTATTAACATTGGTAATGTTGAATCTTATAATGAAAAATGCACAAAAGCAATATTTTTGATGAATAGGTAATTGAACAGCATCGAGTAAGGAAGCATTAATATATTTTTTCCCAAAGACTCAGATAATGCATCAGGAGGGTTTTGAACTGAGATGAAGCCACAAGCAAAATGAGGTTGGTGGTCTTCTGCTTTCCCTCTTACAGACCCATATTTGTATTGACCTTGAAAAACTACCTCATAGCTCAAGCGCAGCTATCAACATCTGATTGTCAGAGCCCACAGCCAACACAGCAGGAGTGCTTTCTCTCAGGCCAGAACTACTTTGTCGGGGACAGATAATGCTGTCTGATCATACCAATATGCAAACATTACCTAAGGCAATTATTTGAATTATGTGTGGAACAAGCATTATGGCATATTACACATAACATTTTTGTACCCATCGATATTTTTAGAGTTTGTATTACAACACTAAGTGTTCTGCAGAAGTCTGCAGCATTTTCTGGTAGAGAGTGGCCACGTATCCTTTCTGTCTCTGCTGTGCGTAGAACAATAGAGCCTTTGTGATGTTCCCCAGAAAACCTATTTATGCACTTGGATTTTGAACATTCCTTTCTTTCTTTGTCATCTTTCACCATTGTCTTTGAACCACTCTGATAATACAATTATAAAGGGCCATATAAGCAGTTAAATTGGAAAACAAAAAAGGAGAAAGAAAAAAGAAATTTAAAAATAAATCAGGCATGACACTCCCCTACATTTTTCATTACTTAATTATAGTCAATGGAAATCAAAAAAATCTAATTTTAATTTGAAAAACAAATTGTTTCGGTTGAATTCTAAGGAGATTTCTGTTGAGGAGTGCAAAAGGGATGTCATAAGAAAAAACACTATACTAGAGTAGCAGTAACATATTTTGGCATCTGTGTTGCCTCTGGAATATGCCTGCAGATGTATCTACAGAAAAGACATTATTTATTCTTCAAAACGTTTTTATTAAGCTTTGAAATTTCAAAAATCCTAATGAAGCACATTTGGAAAAATCATGACTATTTCTGCAGTGATCCCTTCACACCATTTTCTTTTACATAAAAAGGAAATTTGCATTTTGGAGTGATATACATTGCAGGAGTAAATATATTTCTTTCTAATTCTACCCTTTTTCCTTTATTTTATAGTAAAAGAAAGAACTGATTCATAGTAACAATACCTTGAAAAAATGACCTGTGCTGGGATCAGAGTTTGTATGGCACAGTAAGTATCTATGCAAAAGTGGCAGATGAAGAGTAAAGTTGTATTAAGCAAAATCAGCATGAACGAAAAAGCAACGCAGTGTTAGCATATCTGTGAGGGGCACTGCTGAGACACTGCACCTCACATGCATCCTTGTGAATCTCTTGCTCTTGCGCACAAATATATTTTCCACGGAGGAGGGTTTAATCTATATCTTTATTCAAGACCCAGTTGTCTGCCCATTTGTCAGCTTCTTCCCCTATCATTTTGGTGCCTAAAATTTCAAGCTACGACCCCAGAATCAGAGCTACAGTCACAGATGTGACCCATCCAAATGCACTGGCCAGGTTTTTACTCCATCTGTATCTCAAGTCCTTTGCAAAAGCAATGTTACTGCACTCATTACATTAACTGACAAAATTTGCCTACCCTCCTCCCCATTCTCCTTTTCTCACATCTCCCTCTGCTTGTCTTATCTTCAGCATGTACAATGCTCCCAGCAAGGACTTTTTCTTTTCAAGGCTTGAAGCTTGGCTCATACAAGAACCTACCATAGATAAATAAGACAACAATTTAATCTGCACTCAATCACTGTGATCTATGGAAGAGCAATGTCTTATTTGAAGTGTGGTATTACATTTGGAAACAGCAAACAAGAAGCTAATTATTTTTTGTGTTTGTATCTGTCAGTCTTTCCTACGGATTGAGCCACTGTCTCAGCCTGCTGACTTTGAGCTTCAGAGAAACAAGAGACCGACAGGGTTGAACTGTGTTAGAGGAAAAAAAAAGTTCAAACAAAGAGAAACAGTAAATCTAAAGGTCTACAACTTCTGATGCAGTCGCTCAGGACGCAGATGTAATGCTAAGTTACATAGTGAAACACTGGCATTTTGGTGATTATGGAGTTCAAAAGACATCCACAGTCAATCAAGTTGGAATTAACAAATGGAATACAAACTGCTTCAGGATATATAAGTGGAAAGAGAGAAGAAGAAAAGAGTACCGGGATTAGGAGCTAACTCACAGCTTCAGTAGGCTCACAGGGTCTGTAACAGCTACTATAATTTCTGCATGAGAATAAACACTTCAGAGATGGGAAGAGGAAAGCAGAGAAAAGAACTCACAATGAAAAGAAAGGGTGGCAGCAATCACTCCCTCTGCTTTTAAAGTATAAGCTATTAGCAGGAAAAAGTTTCTAAAGTTACTTTCAAAATCAAGAGTCCTAACAGCTCCCTGTGCTGTCGTTAACAACCAAAGATCTTGTCTTAAAAGGGACTAGGAGAGAATTTTCTCAACAATTATTCAAAGCTCAGCTTTTAATGTACAATAAAAGTTATGGAAACAGAATATGCACATGAGATTTTACAGAGCTGTGAAAAATTAAACCATATGGGAAATAGCCAAAAGAAATGTTTCATATATTTTTGTGTACAGTTGTGTGCACGTTCCAAAACACAGCACACACAACACAAGCAGAGAAGCTTCGCTGACACAATGAAGGATTTATGGAAGTGAAGTCTCTCCTGAGGCTGGAAAAGACGGTATTTTGCTCCAATGTGCATCCTTTCTGTTTCATCTGCTTTTGGATTCCACACCAACATTAATATATATACCCCAAGATACACATCAACAGCATAACATGCAGGTTCAAGAATAATCGCTGCATCACAGATTCACATAAGGGATGACAGTTGTCTGAGAGACGAGAGTGTGAAGTAACTGAAGCATTGACACATGCAGACTTGAAGCCACACAAGGAAACAGACTGCAGTCTGCAATCGCTACCGTTCATGCCTGGCTGTTATCACCCCAAGGAACAAGCAGAGACCCTCCATGTTCACAGTTCCCACTGCTGCCTGAATATAGGCATTTCAACAGGGCCTATGAGATTTGAGTACATCAAATCCTGCCATTTTGATAAATCCCTACCCATTTGTCTAGCATTTAAGAATTAAAATCCTGGAAACATAATTACATCCAATATAGACTTTAGGCATTTACTGGCAGAAGTCCTCCCCTCCTGTTTCATTTCTGCTGCAAATGGGTTCTGCTGCAAACATCGCAGTTCTTCAGAGCATGCCTTCACACAATTGCTTTCCAGGGATGAACAAGCACGCCTTCCCTTGCCCTGAAGAAAGCAGGGTAGAAGCTGCAGGACTCACTCAAAGACAGGCAGGCAGCCTGCAGCAGAGCTGGAAGGGAAGCTGGGTTTGGTGACTACACAGGCCAGGAACAAACAGCCTGTTTGCTGCTCCTCTGGTTCCATCACGAGCCCCAACAGATGTTCCAGGCCAGGACAACTGCAGATTTTCATTAGAGGTTTTTTTTTAAAACATTTGTCTCCAATTAATGCATAATTCTGTTTTCTTTTTAAAAAATAAGACAGAAGATGCACAAACCATAAATCCTACCCAGTTCAAAGATACAGCCCTATTTAATTATTATACAGCCACAAAAGAACAATTCCTGAAATCCTTTAACTGAAAGGAACACACTATAGCCACAAGGGCAACAACATAATATGAACTCTCAATTGACAAAGCCAACTGTATTGAAACAGAAATAACAATTTATAACAACAAAGAACGAGGCAAACGAAGGATATAACCACACAGAGAAGAGTTAGGAAACAGAGGGCATGATTTACATGAGCATTTACAAGAATATCCAAGCTGAACAGAACAAATCCTATTTCCCATCTCCTGGCACTCAAGCAGACCATCACCTTACCTTGGCAGTGGTAGAGAAAGAGACATGAAGGCATGGGAAGAAGGTCAGACAAAGACCCAACACTGCTGTGGGCTTGGCAGCACCAATCTGTCAAACTCATCTTTGCCTCAACAAGAGGCAAAATAGCAGGGGTGACTAAGTAGCAACAGAAATGGGTTCTCACACTAGGAATGCCAGGAAGAATAGGAATGTAACTTGTCCAGAGAGGAGAGCAGCATGATCCATCAGTATTAAGGGTGATTAAGATCTGACCTTGAGGGGCCAGCATTAGCAGAGTTCAGCTGAGACTCCAGGGTCTGAAGCAATAGGATACAAAGATAACTAGGAAGAAGTAAAGTTCTTGAAGCATGCTTACCACCATCACCTTGTCCACCCACAATGAAAATTTCAAAGAGAAGCTTTTGGGTCTTCCCAACTTTCTCTGCAGTAACTACCCTCATATTATTGTTTTGAATATCACTGTTGTTATGAAAAGAAAGTTGGAAACAAATTGAAAGTTGGAAACAATGAGTTCTGCTTTGGCTGTACTCACTGGAGACAAAGCTATGGGTTTCTGTCATGTATAGACTTTAGGTAAGGAATGTTCTCAATTTCTGACTTCAAACTTTCAACACTTCCTCCTAGTCAGAGCTCTTTCTCCCAAGAAAGATGACTGTACAACAGCAGCGTTATAAATTAGTGGTCAGTTCTGACAGAAGAGAACAGAAACTTTTAGGATTCTCACTCCACTTACTTACACTTTATAGACAAAACATTTAACATGAAGATGGGAAGATGATGAGTGCACTGAGTGAAGGCTATAATAAGTTCTGCTGCTTATCCAGACAGCTGCATATTGCCCAGCTTGAATGCAGGAACTCGGCCACAATTTCTGTCACTCAGTCACTGCTGATGGAAGTGCTGTGCTATAATTTTCCTATATTTCAGCATCATCTAGAAACACCAGATGTGGTTTAAGTCCTGTGAGATTACACGGAACACAGCCCTTTTGAAAAAGACCAGTTGCCTTTACTCAGCTGCCCAGGTTTGGGTGACACATAGTGTGAAAGTTGCTCTCAGCCTCAGAGACTGACTGCTCCAAAAAAATGTTCCTTGGCTTTTTTCCTCCTTCTTTTTTTTTTTTTTTTTAATAGGAGGAAAACCAAGCCATTGTACATGATTTTCCAAGATTCAGCAGAAACAAACCCCTGATTTTCTGAAGCTGAGGCCACCTCTTCACCACACCACAGATCACCCACATTCCTTCAGTTACTCGCTGCAGTCCCCTCCTATAACAGCAAGCAACAGTGCCCCTCCTCTTTCCAGGCCACCAGTAACTGTGGGTAGGGGTTCCTGTGCATTTCAGCTGTGGTGCATGGAGAGTTACACGAGAAGCCTTGCTTAGAGCAGTAGACACCTATGGTGCTAATGTTGTCTTCTATTACCAGATTTTAAAACATTGCCAGAGTCCATCTGCAGTGAGCTGGCAATAAAAATATCAAAGTATGCAGGAAATAATCAATCTGATTCCCCAAATGCCATTAATCTAACACCTGCACCCCATCCCCTGTGATACAGAACACCACAATGTGAGGACGCCTTGTATGAAATGCCATATTCTTGCTAATCCATGCAATTTTCTGAAAAATAATACATTAGATAAGGTGAATAACAGAAAACTCAAGAATGCTGTGTTAAGTAAGATTGCACATGGTTCATTTAAAGCTTTTACATTAAACAACATGGACATGGGCTGGGGTCTGTACAGTCTGGATGATCCATGGTAAACGAAGGTGGAAGATCCAAGACATTTCAGCGTAACTCACTCCAGCTTGGAAAGTTCATCGTTGCATCTTGATTGCCCTCCAGCCACACAGGTTCGCAGGAGACACAGAGATGCTGCATTTGGACAGATGAAGAAAACCACGCTGATCAAATCTGAAAAAAACTCAGGATCCCAAATCTACTGGGAAGTTTACAAGACTTTAAATAATAGGCTTAGCTTGTATTCAGAATTCTTCTGTATCCCCAGAACCAAGGATTTTTACAGCACAGCTGATCTGTAAGCACAAAGACAACTTGAGACAGCCAGATAAAATGAAGGGGCATACACCTTACAAGGAAAACTCCTTTCCTTGAAATGATTCATCCTCCTGAGCTCAGTGCTGAGCAGTGACTTCCCCTTCCACACTTTTAGTTCCACTTTTGAGTATCTCCCATCTGCTACTATCACTGCGGTACTTGGAGGCCGTAAGTTAGGCTGGGCTCTAATCAAAACCAGACTTGAGAACAGTGTGGTATTAATAATAATTTGGGACTCCTTAACTGATTTTAGAAGCTTGAGTGCTAGAAATTTTACTTTTAATGAATGAAAAAGAAAAATCTTGTATTTTCATTGACCCACTAGAATTGGGACCTTAAGAAAATATCCTCCTCATAAGAATTGCACAAGACCATACTGATTTCTCTCCAAGAACTTCACAGTCTCTGGGAGATTCTGAGTTTATTTCCCTCCTATCTGAGGTTCTTTTTTTCTGTCTCCATTACAAAAGCAAAACACAACATGTTTCTAAACTGGTGAGAGCATCATCATTATCTGTACTTAGGCAATTTGTCATGTACAAGGGGAAAAATTTTTGTCGTAATAAGTTACGGCACCTTCAAAACTACTTGCCCCAGCCAGCAAAAGATTACTTGAAAGAAACTACTTCAGGACACCAAAAAAATTGTTTGCTTTTGCTCTGACAATTTATCAACTTGCTTTCTCTGTAAAGGGGAGTAGAAGTACTGCCTTGGTATGCAAACATGGAGCCCAAATTCATCTGTTTATATCCATCCTTCTTCTCATATGTGCAGGGTGAAAACATGCATAATACATATGGGTCAAGTTTGATTGCTTAGGAAAGAGGCAATAATGCTGGACTAATTATTTTCCTGACCTGATGGGTAATATTTTATTTAACTCCACACTAGGGAAGCTAAACTAGCTGGTGGGAAAGAGAAATGTATTCTCAAAGGGATAATGCAAGTTTATGCAGCACCTTTGATTTTGCATACACTCTATGATTGAGATAATTTCAATTTATTATTTATTCATTATGTTTTTATTTGGGCTCTGAATGCTAATGTTCCATTTTCCTATTCCCCTCCCTATGCCTAATATTTGTTACAGTTGCATTTTTCAAACCATTTACTGTCTGTAGGGTAAGTAGAATGACACTGCTCATAACGTGCAAATAAATGTGAAATAAGCTAGTCAGCTCAAGTAGAATGAATTACTGTCACTGGTAAAATAAGGCAAGAGGGAACGGCTGCCTTGGGAGCTAAAAAAGACTCTAGCTGGTACTGCTATTGAGCGACTGGAATAGCACTTACTATGATTTATCAAAGACCACTTGAAAGCACTTCTGAGGCATTAAACAGGCATGAAAACAGGCTTTAGTGGGAACAGGACTACGCCAGAACTGAGTGATTAGGACACTCAAAAGCTTGACCCTAACATGCAGCCTATGAAGAAGGGATGCACAAAATATTCAAAGACTTGTGGAAGAGAGTGCAGAGCACAGTCAGTTTGGAGAAGAGATGACCACAGAGCTATTGGGTCCCCATTACAAAAAGCTGATAGTGTAACTATGAAGGAGAAAAACCCAGTCCATGGTTACTACCACAGCCATGCACCAGACCATCAGAAAACAGCTTTGTGTAGGAGTAATCACATAGATAAGAGAAAATGCTTAAAGTATTTTCATTGTGACATCACTGGAGTTTTACAAATACAATTTGCTGCACCATTGTTTTCACAGCTAGTCCACTATTATAGCAATTTCTTTGTGATAGGGGCTGGAGCAGTGCTATCAGGTAACGTGCCGCCTTGACCGGGCTCCCACAGTGCCTGCTGTGCTGACATGGGATCACAACTTGGCTTTGCACAGGCAAACATTGCACTTCCAGATCTACCCTGTCGTCATGGTTTAAGCCCACCCGGTAACTCAGAACCACGCAGCCGCTCACTCACTTCCCCAGTTCTTCTTCCCCCCACTCCCAGAGGGATGGGGAGGAGAATTGAAAGAATGTAGCTCCCACAGGTTGAGATAAGAGCAGTCCAGTAACTAAGGTATAATACAAACCACTACTGCTACCAATAATAATAATAATGATAAGGGAAATAACAAGGGGAGGGGATACAGTCACTCACCACCTGCTGACCGATACCCAGCCTGACCCAGGCTCTGATCTGGGCCTTCTGGGTAACTCCCCCCAGTTTATATACTGGGCATGACGTGCTGTGGTATGGAATAGCCCTTTGGCCAGTTTGGGTCAGGTGTCCTGTCTCTGCTTCCTCCTGCTGTGGGTGGTGAAGAGCATTAATGGAGAACTGAGAGGTGGATGGGGGAGTACAGTGTTTCTCTTCAGACTGCCTAATAAACTACATTTCACCATCCAACTTTACGATTTTCTACAAAAACTAGACATGTCCCTACTTCTCAGCAGAGATTTAATAGCAGTGAGCTGTAAAGTGATCTCACAATTTCTAAGACTTCATTATTCTCACAAAATATACTACTGTCATTTTCTTGCACATTATGAAGTATTATCATAAAACAAATCTTTTAAAGTCATTAGTATGAATTAGTGAAGTTCTACTGTCTATCCAAAGACAATTGTTGCTATTCTGGGTCTTTTAAAGACCCATTGTGCCTGAAACCAAACAACGCTTGAAAAATACATCAAACAAATGCTGATATTGCGATGCACAAGGCCCATAGCATTTCCGTACATTCCCAGGAAGCTCTCTGATCAGTTAATACCATAATAATCACACTGAAGATTTAACACAATTTTATCTGTAAGTAGCCCTAACCAGCACAAAATCAAACAATCATAAGGCCATCTCTCCATGGCTGGTAAAACAAAGGCAAAACAAGATAACTGCTCTGCTGTCATTTTAACAGGAGGGAAGGGACCAAGACAGGGCAGGAGACTCTCCATGAGGTTCTCCTACCCAGGAACTTACTATATGAAACGTCCTGAAGTTGCAGATGTGCTGCAAGTTCCCATCTGCACTGAAAGAGGCAATAGATGTGGGAGTCACAAGGCAAGAGATGCAACAACTTGGATTCTCTGCTTTGAAAAATCTCTTCTAAGAATTCATTTCCCCACAGCAGAAATACAAGCCGGTAGTTTCGTAGTGCAGGCAAGTTTTGTTTCCTCAAATGAGATGTGTTAGTGAATTTGCATATGCACAGAACTCAGTACAGTCACAGAAAAAGCAAGGATGGACCTAGCTCTCCTTGAAAAGCAGCTGAACCTCAAAACCTCTTTATATAGTTTGAGTATACCTCAGACAGTGCTGGTGTTGTTTTTTCTTTTTGTTTCTAATTAAAAGTATTTCTACTGTGCCACTAAGGAAGCAATCACAGAATATAGTCCTTCTACTACAGCATTAGTAGGATTCCCAGAGCTTTGACAAAAACAGTTAGAGCCAAAATCACTGTTACCATCAAAACGGTGCCAGTGGAGGTTGCCAGCCATTAGAGTGGGCCATGTTTTCTGGGAAGGCCCTAGGAATCCTTTACTTCTTTGTGCTGCTGTGAGGGTGCAGAGGGGTTTCTCTGGAGGAAGAACACTACCACAGAGCTGCCTGGTGGGATCACTCTCTCAAAGCCCTCCACAGAACAGCTTTAAGGAAGGAAACTTTTCTATCCTTTTTAGATCTCATAGCAGCCTTCCAATATCTGAAGGGGGCCTACCAGGACGCTGGGGAGGGAATCTTCATTACGGACTGTAGTGGCAGGACAAGGGGTAATGGCTTTAAACTTAAGCAGGGGAACTTTAGGTTAGATATAAGGAAGAAGTTCTTCACAGTGAGGGTGGTGAGGCACTGGAATAGGTTGCCCAAGGAAGTTGTGAATGCTCCATCCCTGGAGGTGTTCAAGGCCAGGTTGGACAGAGCCTTGGGCGACATGGTCTGGTGAGAGGTGTCCCTGCCCATGGCAGGGGGGTTGGAACTAGATGATCTTAAGGTCCTTTCCAACCCAAACCATTCTATGATTCTATGATTCTATCAACTCTTCTTTTTCTGTCATCTGCATTCTAACCATGACACAGTTCAAAGGCCACACCAGTGCTGCTGGAAACCAGGACTGCTTTACACCACTGTATGCTTGCCCAGCAAATATATCTGAAAATGTCTTAGTATTTCCCCACAAACAATTGTGCTTTTTATAAGGTAACCTCTCAAGGAGCAATGTAATTAACTAAAATAGGTAAATTATTTGTACCTCCAGCTGACAGTGACAGGTAGGAAATGCTTCATAACGTGTGCAGCTTTAGTTACGACATCTCTGGAAAAGTCCTTGGGGATTTAGAACAATGAAACTATAATCTAGCCAGTCGGTCAAAAAAAAAAAAAAAGTAAAAAAAAAAGCCATAAACAGATCGGTAAAAAAAAAAAAAAAAGTAAAAAAAAAAGCCATAAACAGATTCAAAGAGACACTTCTGTACGCACAGCTCCTTGTATATTTTATGAGGGAAGCACTGTCTGTCTTCCTGCTTCTTACCAATCCCTCTCTTCCTTCATACCAAACTCACAAACAAAACAATGCAAGTGCTAAGAGAGAAAAAAAGAGAGACTTTATCTTCATGGCATTGCTCAGATCTTATAATAAACATAACCCTCCATGCAATTATTTATTTTCAAAGAAAATCCTTGTTTTCAAAACCACTGAAAATACCATCAGTTGTTCTACTTCTGTAAGGAAGGTTCAACTAACAAAACGAAATGAAAGATACAAAGCCTTTGAAGACAGTGCTTTGGTTTCTGTGCTGTAATTTCATTTGATAGCAGGGGAGCTAATTTATGGAACATGCAGCATTGTTTTTACACAACTGCATTTTGTATGTTATGCATTTTGTATGTATATTTCTCTCCTTCCCGTATCTTTCAAAAGGCAAAGCTCCCACAAATATACACAGACTTTGCAGGACTTGCTGGATAAGAATTAGCGAAGAGACACACATGTGGAAATCTTCACTCACAGACCCTTGTGGAGGTTTTAGTCGAATATTGGCTTAGTTGAGTAGGAACTGCAATTAGAACTGCGATTAGAACCAGTCTGAACTGCTGCAACAAACTTGAACTGATTCTCTGCAAACCCCTGTAATTAGATCACCAACAGCTGCTTAGCCTTGGTGACCTTCAGCAGAAATAATAATTATTTCAACTGAAAAGGCTTCAGTCCCAGAAGAAATAGGACAAAAAGCACATCATCAATTACTAGCATCAGGGAATTAATCATTATTTGACTATTATTCTGAGTCCCCTCCTGACCAGAGTGAATGATAGAAAAATAAAATTTGGTGTCTAACACAGAAAATTTTGGTTGGAGAAAACAAGAATGCTCTGTGCAACTGAAAAGGGGGATACCCCCTGAAAATACTTCCTACTCTTTATCATCGTATTGCCATGCATCTGAAGCACAGTCTGTCACATCTGGCAAAACTAGCATGAAACAAAATCCACGACTGAGAAACATGGTTCAAATTTCAGTAAATATCCCAATTCCCTCCCCCTCCCCCAGAAATTACAACTTACAGGTTTTAATGCAGCTTGAAAACAAACACATTTTGAATAAACACTTGAAAGAAAAACAAACGGAAAGCAAACACAAACATGATGGAAAAGGTGCTGGTGTTGATGCACCTTTTCCTAAGGCTGCATATGTGCATTGTAAGGCCTGTTTACAAAGGTGGTTGAACCAGACTCAAACTGAGCCAGCCCTGTAACGTCTAGTAAAACTGGTATTAGATATGACTAGACTAATCCTTAGGAAAGCTTAAGCTGAGTTCCTGGAACCTGTTGAAAAAGAGAATCTATACTGCTGACAAATCATCAGTGGAGGAAGCATGGAGTAAGGAAATCACCTATGATTCAAAAACACTGAAGAGTACATAGAGGTTAACTTCAAGAGCACAATATGAAAATAGAGCTAATATTTAGAGTTAACATAAGAATATAATATAATTACATCTAAAATACCAATAATAGCCACGGGACTCCAAGTGCAGCAGTAATTCACCTCCCTCCACCCATTTGCTGCTGGAACGAAGCTGTGCTCAGTGAGGCTCCTCAGCTGCACATCAGCAGTGACGTAAAGATGCCTTCCTCAGGGCTGTTTGTTGGTGCTTGCCAGTGTAACAGAAGGTGGCTGTCACAATACAAAGTCCTATGAAAATAGGAGGTTGTAGGTGTTATCCTTCTCAGTCCACTGAGCCAGGCAAAGTAAGCTCATCTATTGCATGACCCTCCTCCAAGTAATTCTCTCAACATTTGGTGTGGCACCCCACTGGGTTTTTCCCCTTCTCTTTCAGATGAATTTCTCTGAGCTGTATTCAACCCAGATTCCTGAACAGTTCTGGAATTATTAAAATATTTTGCTTGTTACATTTGCCTGATATAGTCCTGAGTTCAG
>NW_009925226.1:44366-64366 GCF_000696875.1 Nestor notabilis | reverse complement strand
GTTGCTTCTTGCATTAACCTGTCCAGTTCCCACCAGCTCCAGCATCCTTATGGCACCAGGAAGATTAATTACAGAATCTCAGTCTGATTTGGGTTGGAAGGGACCTTAAAGCTCATCCACTTCCAACCCCCTGCCATGGGCAGGGACACCTTCCACTAGAGCAGGTTGCTCCAAGCCCCGTCCAAGCTGGCCTTGAACACTGCCAGGGATGGGGCAGCCACAGCTTCTCTGGGCAACCTGTGCCAGCGTCTCAGCACCCTCATAGTAAAAAATTTCTTCCTAACATCTAATCTAAATCCCTCCTCTTTCAGCTCAAAGCCAGCTTTGTTGCCTCCACCTGAGCAGTATAGAGCTCCTCTGGTTAAGGACCCATCCATAGGAATATACCCCAAACATCCTCTGGCAGCACAAAGCCAAAGCAGCTAGCTCACCACAGGTCAGGGAAATTCCCAAATCTTCTTGTAGGCAGAGCAGATATTGAAAGCTTTGTGTTTACCAGTTCTTATGGACAGAATGTCAGCATATAAAAATAGTCACAGACAGCTTCAGGAAACTGAAAAGCAGCTTCAGGAGAAGAAGAATAAAAACAATTTATTACCCTAGGGAAATATAAATTATCTTTCTTTTTTTTTTCATACTACCATTTTACTTCAAGTCTTCTCTACATACACAGCAATAGCCATTTGCATACATTCGCACTTCACAGTAAGAGACAACAATGAAAAAATCTCAATTTCTAAAGCTTCTTCCCACTTTTCCTTCATCTGGTGCAAAGGCTGCAATTGGAATTCAGGCAATGGAGTTGCATATGTGTAAAAGGAGCATGAGCAAAGACAGCATCCAGTTCATTTAGTCTGCAACTCAAATAAATACTTGCAATACTAGTTGGTGGTGTTTTTTTTCTTTTTGGTTGGCAGATTTTATATGCATTATTTATTAAGTTGCACTAAGGTCATATCCTAGCCTCAAGTTTCTCCCCCCACCCCTCATTTATTGTTATTTATTATTTGTACTGTAGTAACACCAAACAGGCCCAGCCATCGCCTGGATCCCTATCTATTAAGTACTTATCAGCTAACCGAAATACAGAGATGCACTTTATCTGGGTAGAAGGCAAATATGTCTAGCACTTTGTAAGCATGGACTTGCTGAGCTGCTTGCATGTTTCCAGTAGACCCATTTTCCCTATAGAAGGGGCATATGGAAGAGAATGGGAAGATGAAGCAGTGGTGAAATAAGTCCAAGTAAGAACAGGTTTAAATAAACAAGCAGAAAAGAACCGGCACATTTACACCTTCACACAGTTTCTATACAACTGTGTGTGTAATAAGCATTGCCCCAGCAGACTTTGTCATGCGAACATCCAGGACCCTTAGAAGATGTATGTGTTTCCACAGAATGACACATTTCAGAGCCACATCATAACAGTCATGAATGTGGGACCTTGACTTGAAACAGAGCAGACTGATATTCCCCTGAACTCAGCAATTTTCTCTAAATAAATTAAAAGAGACAAAAAGAAATACAAAAGTACTCTCTATTGGGAAAGATGTTAAGTCTAAAGAAAAGTGTCAAGACAATTATTGAAGTGAGCATTAGCATTTCTCATTGTCTGCAACAGCAGACTGGGGAGGGAAGTGGGAAGAGCCTGTCATGGCTTTGGGGAATCTTTGGTACCATTTGATTGATACTCTCTTAAGCTTTGGGAGTGGGAAGGAATGAAAGCTGTGTTTGTTTTGATCACTGGGGAACAGCAGCCTATTTGAAATTTCTTGTCGATCTTATTTTTCACTCAGACCTCAAGTTAAAAGCTGCAGTAGAAACCTGCCTTCTGCTTCACAGCATGCAAGGCTGGCACACAGCAGAGACCAGCAACTCACTGCATTTACCTCCTCCCACACTCCAGCTTAGAGCTCTCATAAAATCCTGAGTGAATGCCTCTGTCTTTGCGAAGCAGCTTGCCTTCAGTTGTGAAGAGTGGAAATGAGTACACAGATGACTTCCCTTTCTTCCTTCTTCCTCACTCCCCATTTTAGTCTCTGTTATATCATATGCCATACAGCCTGTTCTAGCCATGCCATAGGCAGCCATGGAAAACTGGTGGCAGTTTCCATACTAATCTGCTTCTTTTAGGATGGTTACATGGGCACAGAAAATGAGGGCTAATTTGCTTTTTTCTCCCAGAAGTTCATGGACATGGACATAGGAAGGCACTGTCTCCAGCAGCAATTGCTACTGTACCCATGCAGATGGTCTGTGTGGCTGGATCAAGTTATACATTCAGTCTGCAAAGCCTAGCTTTAAGGTAAGGCTTCAATACCTAGTTTTAAGGTAATGAAGCTAATATGACATTCAAAAATGACTGCAAAAGAATTCTGGACTTTAATATAATTGAGAACATGAATACATCTGTAAATTTTCTTAAAATACTTCAATGCACAAATTTTGGACAAAATGAATAAAATGTGAAGGAATTATTGTGGATTCACATCTCATGCTGAGCCCTAATCTAGACAAAAAATGAGTGCATTTCCTTCATTTTTGTAATTCTGGTGACATTCTGTGTTTTTTCTTTCAATTTGCACTGTGTTTCTAACATCTCTTTATCTGGATTCTTTTCCTCGAGGCTCTGTGGGAAGCAAGTTGATATCAATGCATCCCACCCCATGCATCACACCCAGATTCTGTGATTCGGAGTGACACCTCCCTCACCCTCAGCTTTACATCACTTCCTCTTCGATTTCTCTCCTTTCCGTGATCTCTTCTACTTTTGATTAGTTTTTCTCCAGCATTGCACAGCTCAGTGTGAAAACAGAATCATCTGGTCTCATCCCCTTACTGTTTGAGGAAAAGTGAAATGCAATAAATCCCAGCAAATCTGGTGCCTTTGTTCAAGCATTTTTATCCCTATTAAATGCTGCCTAATACATTCTGCATCATGAAAAATTAAGGTTGGAAAGGGAGAGAAGAGAAACTTACATGGCACTTCTGAGAAATCTAAGCAATCTAGCTGATAGGAAAGCATGATAAAATGGAAAGCAGGTGAAAACAAATTACTGCTTCTCTTGAATTTATTGGAAAAGTACCAGCTAGTCAATTCCGGCAGTGCTTAGGGGTCCATGAGAGGAGTGGCAAGGACAAGTTGCCAAATTTACCATGTTAAAGCAAGGAGGAATAAATATAACGCCAGGGGAGGAGTTGCATAACATGTTTAGGTATTGTATTTAGACCTTGTTATATCTCTGGAAAAACAAAACAAAAGCCTGAAAACAGACCTCAACGGAATGGAAAGAACAACAAAAAGTAGAGGGGCAGAAAGCTGACAGCATGTGGAGAGGTGAGTTTGAACAGGAAACGACAAATAAAGTGCTGATGACAGCCACAGCCAAACAATGGCACAGCAAAATATTGCAGCCTGAGACCCAGTCAGTCCCTCACAACAAGGTGTTTTCTTCAAGGCCTTTGCTTATCTCTGCAACCCCATGACCAGAGCCTCCCATAGTGCAAAATCACCACAGCCTCGGTCCGCAGGGCAGAACCCATCCCTTCTGTCATGTCCTCACAAACTGCTCTTCCCATTACATGGCCCGGTAGCAAAACACACAGACAAGCAGCAGTGTTCCAGCAGACCCCACAAACAGGCAACCTCATTTTGAGTCCAGGAGATGCCCAGCAGTTCCCCAGAACAGAACATACCATCCCCTTCCTCTCACAACTGGCCTGATGGTTCAACTGGGAACCTCCATGCTCACAAAACATCTTCTGCTCTGATGCTTTCTGCCACTTAAAAGGAGGATGTACCTAAAGCACAAGTTTCAAGGATGCACCATGGCTTAAGGACACCAAGCAATGCACACCCGAGCGTGCTTTGCCACTCATTCACAAAGCAGTTAAAATAAAAATCACTGCATTTAGCAGGAGCAGAAGCACTGTGAGCCAGGCAACAGCAGCCAGGAGCTCTCTGTATTCGCCATGCCCCCTCATTGTGTACCACTCAGAGAAATCCTGCTGTTTTCTCTGCTTGCAAGGAAGCCTCGAGCCTTTTCTCAGCAGCTGTCACTTGGTTCGCAAGGAAAAAAAAAGGGCCTCACAGCACCATGGCGATTAAATACCATTATAACTTTCCTCCTTCTGCATACTACACTAGGCAATCAATATGGGCTTACATTTTATGAGACAAGGAGTTAACTTGTTCAATTATGGTGCAGACAGCTCTATTCTTTTGTAACAAGTAATCTGGGTAGGGAAATCGATACTGACAGGCCCGATGCACGCCAGCTAATTTCATATTATCCTCAGCCAATCAGGTACCTGTGAATAATAGAGTTGTTGTTACAGTTCATTATGGGGAGGTGGGATCAATATCGGTACAATAAGAGGATTGGCAATGCATCTGCTGCATAAGTAACCCTGAAGGGAAAGAAGGTCCCACCAGTGCAGCCGGCACGCTCGCATTTACATAGACAGGGAAAACACAAGTGCTGGAGAGGTCCCTGCTCCTTGGCCTACAATTAGAGATGAAAACACCCCAGAACTGGAGCCGGATAAACAAACCTCCCTCGCATACTGCCAGCATGAGACAGGCGGGGGGCAAAGTTGAAGAAAATGTTAACAGCAGATTAAAAGACATGCATATGCTTTGTAAAATGAGATAACACAGGCACGGCTAAATGAACCAGAAACAATCTATTATTTTTTGAAGCATTACATTAATATACAATGTATGTTTGACAGAATACAAGGCAGAAAGGGAGAAAACATGCAGTCACATTCTGATGAAGATTATGTATATTGTACACACATGATATTTCATGAGCATGTTTTCTTTGATGAGGCAAAGTCCTACCTATGTTAACATTTGTTATTCAGGGCATGTGAATGGGGCACAAGAAAAAGGAGAGATTCCAGTATTCAAATTAGGGGTTAGAGAGAGAATTCTGTGGTATGTGTTTAAAACAGCTTGAGATGTAACAGTGCAATTGTTATTTGGTTGGTTTAAGAAATGCAAGTGGAATAAAGCATTTTTTATTTAAAAAAAACATTTTTTTATTTAAAAATATTTTTTTTTAAATAGCAGAAGCATTGTTTTGATAGAAATTGATTTCTTTAGATAGCAAAAAATTCATTTTTACTTGTCGTCAGTCACAGAACAGATACCAGAGGTATCCTGGAAGGGAACACTTACGCCTAACATTGTCATAAAACTTCTTTTTTTCTAGTAGGTAGCTGATTTCAGACAACACAGGTTTTGGTTTCAGAGGCAGTGAAATCTTGAAGTGTTAACTGACTTAGAGTGGAGCTGCAGCTTTTCAGTAAACCCTACCCCTAAATCAATGGCAAAAGTTTGTTTCGTTTCCTGGGCACAAAAACCTAAACCACATCCCAATTGAGGAAATGTTTTTGAAAATACAAGGTTTATTACAGCAAAAAGTAACACATACTGAAATGAGCAGCTACTGACTTTCTAATTTCAAGCGTGCTCTGAGGACCAACATACGAAGACTTAAGCATCAGATTGTCCCCAAATAGAATGTAAAAACAGGGCATCTAGAACATGTAGATTTAAAAAAAAACCCCAACCTGTTCCAAGGACTTTCACCTATATACTAATTAGGCATTTGTTCTTAATCATCCTCATTGTTCTATTTAAGCTTCCCTTAATTTTCCCCTCTGAAACTCTAACTGCTCCATACCTGGATTTTTCCCATTACTTTCAAGAGAACTAGCCTCTGTGCAGGACACAGAACCACCTCTCCAAGATAAGCCTCTTTACAGTTCACCAGAAGCCAAATCAGCAGCAACTAAGGACTTAGAAAATCAGTCTTGCATCCTAAAACAACACATTTTGTGTATTTTGATCCTTGTGGATCCATTCCTTCTCAGGATATTCTATGATTTTCTTCTTAAAAGTTCTCTTCTACCTGCTTTCAAACAGCAGTGTGAGCATGGAAGACAAATTCATTTCAAATTCTGTAAACACGGTAATCACAAGGTAGATAAATTTTTAAATGGGCTCATCATGCACTATATAAATGTGAATTTTTATCAGTTGCTGATGTCAACTTTGAGGAAAGGTATCTCTATTTGAAACCAACATGGGTAGGATTTTTAAGACTATCCATTCTTTTCTTACGTATCTTAGTCACAAACACTTGAAATTTTGCCATAGTGGTAATATGCCAAATTGGCTTGATATGTCAGATCTTTTCATATATTCTATTAATTTGCATTCAGAGAAACTGATCAAGAGAAAATGCAGTGTGACTTCCCTACATGACTGCCTGTGTAGAGAAAATGAAAAGAGCCTAATCTTAGACAAAAGTGGAAATCACAACATATCTTGGGTTAGTGCAGATGTATTTTCAGAATGATTCAAGTGGAGAAATCTGAGTGTCCTCAGGAAACCAAAGTTGAAGCCTGCCTTTAAGGTCTCAACACAATTAAGTAAATTCAGTGGTTGCAACAATCTCTACTGGACATTTATCCACATAAAACCCAAACAAACCGTTACAGAATTTGGTACGTTTCAATCTGTCCATCCATTTTTACTCTTGGAAGGCTCATGGGCAGGGATATCGTCACATCAGGAGTAGGTTGTATTGGCAGAGCAGCTCGTCCAGCCTTTGTTTGGTGCTCTAGTACTGCTCAGCGATTCCTGAAAACCAGAATACCAGTTGGTTCAATCCCTCCCCCCTCTGCTCGTACTCCCTGCAAAATTCTGTATGGGTTGTGAAGGTGTCATTAGTATTAATGGCTCTTTCAAGCCAGCCTTAAAAGAATAAGTTTAATTTAAGTCTGTAGATCCTTTTAACACACTACAGCCTTCGGAACAGATTACCGGTAGCCTAGTTTCATTCATTATTTATCCTGGACATTTCTGAAATCATATCATAAAATCCTAAAATGGTTTGGGTTAGAAAGGACCTTAAAGCTCATCTAGTCCCAACCGCTGCCCTGGACAGGAACACCTTCCACTACAGCAGATTGCTCAAAGTGCATTGATTATTTTTCATCAGAATGCAAACCAGGCATAGTCCCAACCCCTGCCCTGAAGAGGGGGCAGGCGCTCGTGTACATGCCAGCTTCACTCTCCAAACTCGTAACTCTCACCAGCTCAACTTATGCAATAAACACAGACTACGGAAAAGATTTTATGCATCTGTCACTAACATGGGTCAAAGCCATCAAAAATGGAGGCTGGAGAAGCCTCTCTCTGAATAGAATTGGTATTACTTATTCTAGAGAAAGCAACTGCTTCGCCCATGCCATAGGCACAAAACAGCTGCCACCAGACTTCATGACTGCAAAATAATATGGTGTAAAAGATGCCTGAGAAGGAGACTACATTTAAACATCAGAGAAAGCAGTCCTCAACTGTGCTACACCTCCAGCCACTGATGACATCAAGCAATCCGTATCTTATTTCCCTCACATGTCAAATATACAGAATACAGAGTAATATGCACCAAAATACATCCAAATGTTTTCAAATTACATCTCTTTAACATGGAAAAATAAGCATAGGGGTTGCAAAAAGAGAAGAGAAAAGAATTACACGCTAAATACTTAGCTATCTTGATAGCTAAACAAGGTACAGACACAGCAGAGAACATGGAAGACAGATCATCAGATTCTTCTCTATCCTCCTGTACTCCAGAGTAAAAGTAAATCAATGTTTATTAGCTGGGAGCAACCAGCAGCAGCCTGACTCCAAGAGTCTCTCCAGGTGCACTAGTAGGCCTAAGTAAGAAATATGTGCATTTCTCAGTAAGGGATAAACGGTTCTAACTTGTCCTCAGAGAGCCCTCCTATGTATCAGCTTTACTGTTCTCCTGATAGATGCTCATTTCTTACAGTAGTATATCATAAATATGGCTAACTTTTACATCACAGCTCCCAAATGACCATCCTTTTAAATTCCAAATCATTAGAGCTCTTCAAAACCTAGTTAAATTAATAGAAGGGTGAAACAAGGTTTTGTTTCAAATCCTTATATGCAGTAGATCTGGAGTACTATAAATGTGCTCCCCCCACGTTTGGTGTGGCTGCAGTGGCAAAATAAATCCCGTTTCTTTTAAAAAGAAAAAAAAACAAAAACAAAAACATAAATCTTCAAATCAAATTTATCCACCAGATATTGGGCAGAAACAGCTGGAGTGACTTCATATAGAACAGTTAATTTTTCCTGAGACAGCAAAACAGGGGAGTACTAGAGAAAAAGATTCACCTCCCATAACATACTGTGCAGTCACCCGAAGTCCTGCACCGCAGAGGCCCAGGGTTTGGCACACTGACATTGCAGACCACCTCCTTCAGATGGCAGTTCCAGACAAGCTTTTGTGGATCCTGCTTATCCCTTGGTAAAATGAAGATGATAATTACCCTCCTCTCATTTAATTCTCTTAAAATTCAGCTCTAAAATTGCTCACAACAAAGACACCCACTGTGATTCTTGCAACCAAAGCAACAATTGATGCATTTGTGTAATTACGTGCCAAATAAAACATTACAGTGCAGTGATAGATCATACTTCCAGTTATGGGCACTGTGCATAAGTATTTCTAACAGGCAGCTATTCCATTTAACAGCCACTAAATCCTTGGATATATTTATTAAAAGACACCAAGCAATTCATGTTTAATTACTTCATAAAAGAAACAGAAGTAATAGTGGAGGAAGAGTTAAATACTGTACTAAAAGGAAGAAGCTACAACTAATCACAATTAAGAGGAAGTCCCAGGCTATTTAAATGCTACAATCCAATTATATCAGGTAAAATGAATTACTCCTTTAATGCTGACTTTATATGAAGATACCTTCTTATTGCTCTCATTAATAATCATCAGACATCATTTTAGCCCATATTGGCTGCAATAACATTTCTATTAGCATCATGGTGTAGCAAGGCTGACAATTAAAATAAAAAAATAAATCAAACCAAGAACTGAATAAATGTAATTATAGTTCAGAAAAGAGCTTTTATGACTATTTGATTAGTCAACTGAACAGTACTTATCTTTTAAATCTTAACTTCAGTTAAATGAAATTTTAGGCTTCTTATTACAGCAGTCCCTGAAAAATTAAGATACTGGCAGATGTTTTCAAGAGTTATTTAGCTTTCTTAGAACCAATATGTAATACATTACTTGAGCAGCTTCAGCTAAAACGGACTTAATGGGGCTGCCTAACATCAGAATACATGGAATTACAGGGAGCATTACAAAACCAAACTAAACCAAACAAAACAGATACCACAGAATTGGACCCAGCAGCCGTGGCACTCAGTGACTACCTGGTTCACAACAGATACTAACATGCTCTATGCAAACACCAACAGCACCTGCAAAGAGCCAGGACTGGCAGTTCCAGAAAGGTGAGAATTTATTTATGGGAAAAGAGCAAGTAACTGTGGTGGATTACCTACACCAGCATATGGAATACTGCCAGCCCCAGCCAGCTCAAAGGGATGTGTGAATGTCTGGAAACTTATAAAACAAATATTTGATCAAATATGCATCACTATCAAATTTTCTCCAGGAACATGCAGAATTCTTACTTCCAGCCTTGAATGTTTGATGCTGAGAATTTGCGAGTAATTCATTTACACAACAAAACATGCAGAACCGGTCCCTTCTCTTGTTTAAAAGGGGGGGAAGGTATTTTGATAAGAGTTTCTATATATTCAAGTTTTTCATCCTGCTCTGAAAAGTCCTATTTTAAACTCCTTCTAAACATCAAGAGTTCAAACTAGGAATCTAGTCCCCATGGCTGCAGAAGACCATTACAACAATTACATTCTCATATTCTCATCTTTTATACCAGGACACCCTCAGTAAAACCACATTTGAAAGTGAAGTTCTACTCTCCCCCAGGGATAAAAATAACAACTTTAGTTGTAGAAGCATTTACAGTTTTCTTTACTGAAAAGTTGCCAGGCAACAAAAAATAATCCAAAACCCAACCACAAGTTTTCCTGCATTTTCAGGAAACTAGAGTGTGATTCAGTATAAGTAGATATTATATTGCAATCATAAAGAGAAGGCGGCATGCAAAAACCTCTGGCCTAATCGTGTGTTGCTTCAAGCTTACATCTGACAGTCACTTCAATAGTCAGAGAGACACCAGGAAGAGACTGGCCCAAGTCTAACTATTCCATAGTCTTCCCTTGTGTGGGGAATAATTCTGCATTTAGGAATGTTAAGGTTCCAGGTTGTCGTGGTTTCAGCCCAGCCGGTAACTCAGAACCACGCAGCTGCTCACTTACCCCTGCTTCCTCTCACTTCAGGGCAGGATGGGGAGAAGAATCTAAAGAACGTAACTCTCACGGGTTGAGGTAAGAGCAGTCCAGTAACTAAGGTATAATACAAACCACTACTGCTACCACCAATAATAAAAATGACAAGGGGAATAACGAGGGGAGAGAATATAAAACTAAAATGGGAAAGGAAAAAAACCCCAATAAACACAAGCGATGCACAATACAATTGCCCACCACCCGCTGACCAATGCCCAGCCTGATCTTAGCAGCGATCTGGGCCTTCCAGGTAACTCCCCCCAGTTTCTGTACTGGGCATGACGTGCTGTGGTATGGAATACTCCTTTGGACAGTTTGGGCCAGGTGTCCTGTCTCTGTTCCCTCCCTGCTTCTCATGCTCCTCCTCACTCTCAGAGCATGAGAGACTGAACAGTCCTGGATCACAGTTAGCAATACTTTGCAATAACTAAGACATTGGTGTGTTACCAGCATTGTTCCTGGGCTAAAGCTGAAACACAAAACCGCACCAGCTACTAGGAGGGAGAAAATAATTGTTACAGCTGAACCCAGGACACAGCTCTAAATTTTCAAGGCAAACCAGCTGGAAAGATAGCAGTTGTATTTTTTTTTAACTCTCATCAGCAATGTTACACTAGTTCATGCCAAGATGACACTTCCTATCCCAAATTCGCCAAATACTTCCTTCAAAAGATCTTCCCCAAAGTCATGAAATAATATTACTTCTGGTGGTGGTGTGCACGTAGGCGTCCATGTATCCACAGCTGCACATACAGGAGGAGGAACAGAGACGGTCCTCACCTTCCTTCCTCCTCTGCCGGACAAATTCAGCACTGAATGGGAATACTAGAAGAAAACCAAAAAAAGTCCATTGAAGAAGCTTAACCCCCAGTAGATTCATTTGAGTTTCACTTTGAATCTGCCACTTTCTGTATCTATGCCGACGTATATTGAAAAGCAGCAAGGCAGGTCCTTTTCACTTGTACTCATCACTAGCCCTAGAAGGAAGGACCATGCTCTGAACACAGTGCTACATTTCAGCAGCTGTGCATGTCCAGGCTCACTGAGCTCAGTTTTAATCTAGACTTGATGTCCCAGGGTGACCAGACACAAATCAGGCATGCTGAGAGACAAGTTTAGCTAACACAGAATGGAGATATGGCAGTTCTCGCTTTCCCAAGTTCAAGATTCTATAGGCAAGTTGCATCTCTTCAAAGAAAAAAAGTTACTTAGTACAGCTCCAAGCTGTTGGCATAGTGTAATCTGTGTCCAGTTTTAGAAAAGTTTGTTACTCACACAGTAGGATAAACTGCAAGTGAAAACTATTCCAGCTAAGAAAGGATTTTGATTCAACCCAATTGCTTCAGACAGAAAATGACAACTATGCTGCAGGCATAGTGCTATTTGAAGCCCACCAAAATTTCTGTCACAAAAAAGTTGCTGACAGATTGACCAGACACGAGGAGCTCTGTAAGCTGCAAGAGGGTCTCTGCAAAGGCAGAGCTTCAAAATTCTTTTCAAGCATCAGATGACTTTGGACTTGATCCTGCTCAACCAACCTGGCTCCTTCTTCCTGCCTTTGTAATCCAAGTGTTTACCAGCCCCTGGATTACCAAAATACCCCTTCAGCTGATGAGCTGATGAACTGTTACCATCAAATCTAAGCAAGCCAAAAGACACCAAGGAAGCCTGAACCATTCAGGGAGAGTTTTCATGTGCCTGGTCTGCAACCAGCCAGCAGCGAGAGTCACGCTGGGGGCTGGAGGGAGCTTTGTATTAAGTCTGAAATTAATGTAATGATTTGTGCTTTTTGAAAAGCAAAAGATTGCTTTTAGAACTGCGTGTCTCTAGGTCGTTAGTACAGCACTTTACCTTCCTTGTTTAAAAAAACAAAAAAACAATAGTACTTTACCACTCTCCCAAAACCAACTCAAAGCTCTGTGATACCCAGCTCAGCCACGCACTCTCCCTCAGGTTACAGACCGCGCAAATCACAAACTGCCATCTCACAGCAGCCGTCTCCTCAGGACTGAGAACTGAACAACCTGTTGGAAGCTTCAGTTTACAGCAGCTCAAGATTTGCTGGGGAAGTTTCCATGCTCCCAACAGTAGGGCTGCTGCAGAACTGCAGTGCTCTCCTACAACTCCTTGAGGTGTCTTTGAAAATCCCAGGATAGATTTACTCCTTTTGGTCTGTAACACACTATCATATTGTAGTGCTTTTGTTTTCGAAGCTCTGCTACCTTGGTTGCCCAAAAATTTTACTGCTTCTTTTGGAAATGTCCAAATTCCCATGAAAAGCCCTGGTCCCCCTGTAATACAAATATGAGTTATAAATATCCAATATAGTCATTTCTGGACTCCTCATGCATTGATTTGAAACATCTTTAGACAATTTGCTTTGTATTCTACTGCTCTCCAGTGTCTTCTAGAGAAAAAAAAAAACAAACCAGATTTTAATTTCAATATAGAGAATTCTTTAAATCCTTGCAGCTTTGACTGTTGATTATTTTATAAAGCCACAGAGAACAGTTTACAAGGAGCCAAATGGGTAATCATTATTCCCCATCAGCAATGAGCTGTGACTTATGTAAATTGCATAATAAATTAGGTATTTTGAGATAAATGAATTTACAATAAACAATCCTGGACTGAAAAGCTCTACTTCTTGTCTCTGAAGGCACAAGCTCTGGTTAAAATCAGCCACAGGTAGTTAAGTGATTATAAACTGTAAAAATAAATCAACCTAATATAATTGCTCCAAGGAAAAAATTACCAACATATTTAAAATTTCAGCAGTGCACCTTTTCCCATATCCATTTGGCATTATCTAATTACCTTCACATTTCATTTCCATCAATGATATGACCTGTATTTTCCTTTTATAACTGTCAGGGAGGGGTTGGAGGGTGGAGTGGAGGACCACAGTGATAAATCAACCTCACCATTAGGACTGAAATGGCTCATCGCTGCAGCTCTAAATCCAGGATTTATAAAGATGTCTAGGCCATATAGCACACTTGTGGACACCATAATAAATTCATGAGCACATTGCCAAGGCAAACTACTTCATTATGTGGCAGGCTGCTAGCCATTAATCTAGCAGAGAGAGATTCCTGGGAAACTGAGACTGCTTGGAAATTTATGCAGGCCTAAAGTTACCCATTTCATTATGGATTTAATCTGCTCTTTCTGCCAGAGTGCATGAAAGGTTTTTACAGTTTAGATCAAGTGCTTGTAACTCCCTATTTTATATTATTTCTTCAACAATAATGTCCTAATTTTCCTCTCAAAAACTATTCAAACTGAATGTCTTCACGCTTGCCTTCCTCTAATATTACACTAGATAAAATATTTATACAATCAATTGACAAAGAGCAATTTTTTTTTCCTCCTAAATGTTCCATTAACATGTAAATTTTCATATGATCTTTATCTCATAGGCAAAATGTGCTTCAAAATGCCCACCTTCTTCCAGGCAGTTAACCCTTTTGTTGGCTGTAAAGAATCCAGATCAAAACAGATTCAGTGGCCTCATTTCTAAAGCCCCTAAAGAGGTCCTGTATTTAAATTACTAATCATTGAAAGGAAATGTAGTTCCTAAAGTAATTTTCTTTCCCTTTTTTGATGGCACATTCTCTCCTTCTCACACACATGTGCAGAGACAGACAGACATGCATTTTAGGTCAAATCTCTATAAATAAGCTACTTCAAATTACCATTTTCAACTCTATTATGAGTTTAATAAAATGTCACTAATAATGCAGAATATTCCAGACAATACTCTGGCTCTGACATATGGAATTAGATTAATGAGACCAACTATAAAAATAAAACTTTTTTATGCTGAACTGAGCAATTGCAGATTGCCACCTTCTGTAAATAAAGAATTGTTCACATTCCAGCTGGAACTGTTAATTTATGGTCATTGTACTTATGTTACTAAGTGAGGAACTCAGGCCAAAATGTTTTCAGTGATTTGATTCTTACAATGACACAAAATGGGAAAACCAAAATCAGAAGCTGGAATAATGAATACGTGGGGGAAAAAAAGTATCCTAACTATTCCACTTTCTTCTATGTTCAATAGTCTTTCCTACTACTATCTCACAAAAACTCCCAGCTGTTCATTTAGGAGAATACTCCGGTGCCTTGCTGGAAATGGGTCTAAAAGGTTATATTTGTATGTTAGGGTGGTTGTCATTAAATGCCTGAAGCTAATTTTGATGAACAAGTACTTTGTGTAGATGCCTTTGAAACCGTAATGGCAAACACCCTCTGTGTGATTCCTCTTACCAGTCCTGGTAACCTACTATGTAAGCAGGTACACAAGATGTACTGGTTAATAAATCCATCACCTGCTGAGGGCCAACCTAGAGCCACGATTTTAGTAACACAATTTTATCTATCTATCTTTCACATCAATCTATATTAAAAGATGACAACAGAGCAAGAAAATGAGAATGAGTAATGTATGTAATGTCTTCCTTTTAATAGAACTCTACATTTATGCCTTGTTCTAGATGAGAAGAAGGGCAGGTTGTCTTGCCCACTTCAGTGAAACAGTTTTTCCCCTGTCAGGAGCATCTGGGTGAGCATTGCCAATGCTGAATAGACATATTTTGGTGATAACTCATCACCTTGTCTTTCCAATATGGAAACTTCACAAATAAAACTTCCACACACACTAAAGTATCTCTCTGGTAAGATTTAGCATCTTTGGGATAAAACTTACACTCTATATTAAAAACCTGTGAGCCACCTGTTTGAAAAAAACAAAATGCAAACCAAACCCAAAGCCCCTCCTTTTCCCAAGCAGATGAAGTCTACACTGCAGAAGGCAGCCTGCATCCAATTTTTTTTCCTTTTTTACACCTAATAAAGGGAAACTACCTTTTATATAATTCATTATTCTACTACCAAAGAGAATACTGAACTCAAAGTGCATGATCTCCATATCACAGTGGGGAAAAAGATTCATGTGCAAAGAGATAGAGGCTCAGATTCAATAGCTCTTTACATCTTCCTAGCTTTCAAAGACATCATAGTCCACCTGAGCTTTGTTCTCATGCTCATGCTAATCTGCATATTCCTTTTTCTCCTTCTTTCCCAAAAATATTACCTACTTGCTTCTAACAATGGAGGAGGCAACTTCAACATGAGGACCAACTCAGCTGAACTCTGATATGAAACACTTCTGTGGAATTAAACTGATCATAAAAATAATATAAATTAGCATTAATCAGTCATTTAATTACTACACATAGAAACACATAACAGACTCTGTACAAGGTTAATCTGAAGACAGGAAACAGGAACACACAAGGATCTAAACTGTGAATTTCCATTTTTTCCAGCAGAAAGGGAGATCCTGCAGAAGCCCAGGGGTTAGGCACAAAAGTATTTTTAGTTTAATAAAGGTGAAGAAAGTAAGACATCTTTCATACAGCTAGCCTCATTCTGAACCAGAAAACCCCTTAAGAATTGGCTGCACAGACTTTAACTATGGTCTGTTACATTCATAATCCCAAAATCACCGCATTAGTGTTTCACAGACCTTTGCAGTCTCAGTTTCCATTTGGACACACTGGACCCCTGAGAATAGCCATGACCATCTCCAAACGTTACTAGAGGTACTCTCACTACTGCTGACATATTTTAGGAATGAACAATAATGACATCTTTCCCAGATAAGGAAATTACTTTTTGTACTGTGGTCAGATCTTTCTCCAACTAATCAATCTATAGTACCTTGGGAAACAGTTCACATAAGCAACTGGGATGCATCAAACCTGAAGGAAAAGACTCCTTAGAACTTCACTGCCAGTAAAAAAAGAGCTACAATAAACATACACCTCAGCTACACACAAGAGAATTCCCTCCTGGAGACAAACATTTGGAAAACAAGAAGCTTGAAAAAATGAAATTTAGTGCATCTAATGAGTTGTGCCTAATTGGATGAAGCAATGCTTCTCAAATAGATCCTAATGTGAAAGACAAGGGTTCTCAAAGTATGAAAAAAGGCACTTTACCTCTTCAAGAAAAACTTTAAATCCACTCATCCCCAACAAATCAAATAACTTTAAAAAATTCTTTTAAAATATTCCTAAAGGTAAAGAAAGTAAGACATCTTTCATACAGTTAGCCTCAATCTCAACAAGAAAACCCCTTAGGAATTGGCATAAATGACACTTTGTTTAGTAGTTACGGAAGATCATCTCTGGCATCACTAAGTTTCCAGGTATCCACATCTTTCACCACTTTAAATTTTCTTTGTTTGTATTTTTGCCTAATAGGATTGTTATAATATACCTCACCTTTCTTATTTCTCTCTATCTTTATTTTATTTTTTTTTTATTTGTGTAGCTCTTCCTTTATCAAAGCTGGCACTACAGCCCAGAATCTCAAACATTCTGAGGGCCAGGCCTTGACTTGAAATCCACCCCAAATCCTGGAGTGTCCCGGCTAATTTCAGTGAAGTTGGAATGTTTCTCTGAAATACATAGCAAGTCCATCCATCACACTTCTGAAACACTCACAGCAGCGAGCAAGTCCACACATCTCTCAGTGATCTGGTGGGATTTGCAGCTGCAGATGCCAGAACCCCACCAGAACACTCTGATGTTCCTTCACAGCCATTAGCCATTGAGTTCACACTGGTTTGGGACTTGTCACGCCAATGACAAGCGTTCCAGAGGCTCTCAGAAACTTCAAGCCCACATGAAGTGGAAAGTCTTCCTTGCAACACTTGTAATTCTCATCTTCAGTACTTTTATGGCTTTGGGACTAAGCCGTTTCAAAGCCCTGTAATACTGTGTTATTCCTGGGATACTTGAAGCAAACAAGCAACTGATTCTCCACACCCTCTGTTTTTCAAGACTTTGTACGTATCTGGCTATACAATAAAATAAATTTCCACCAGCAAGCTGAACAAAATCCAAGGTTTTAGCTAAATTCAATCAATTTAGGCCAATGCAAATACAGGAAATATAATACAGCTTAGCAGTGTAAAAGCATATAAAACCTACAAAATATTTCAGGAGGCAGTGATCCATGCCAAAATGCCAAGAATAATATGTCCAATAATACACATACAATTCTTTTATGTAGACAACACAATCCACAAGTCACATTTGTATATCTACATTGATATCCCCAGCACTGCCTATTCCAGAGTACAAAGGAGATTAGTTGGATGCTCGAACATATGTATACATCAACAGTAAATTATGTTTGAGTGTAGTGAAGTGCTTGGCAAAAAGACAGGCTTTAAGACAGCCAATTCAATAAAGACCATGGGCCCAGATAGCCAGGGTCCTGGCTATTTCTCCAGCCTTATAACTTGATGAACATACCAGTCACAGTCAGACTGCTGTCTTTGCACAGAGACCCATTAAATAGAGAGCCAAGACCTCAAGCACTCTTTCAAGTCCCCAGCAATTTGACGGCTTAAGCTAATGGATGGCCCAATTATTTTAACATTTTGGCTTGTGCCTACCTTGTTCCTCGCTTGCCTGCTGGCTGGTACCAGACACCTAGGCTGTGCTGGGCAGTAAGTGGCTGCCTGTGAAAGGAGAACAAACCTTGGTGGGAACAGTGGTGCTCAGTGCTTGCCAGCAACAGGCTGAGCATGCTCATAACTCCCATGATCAGAGGCATGTTCTTACAACCAATGCTTTATGGAGGAAGCTTAACCAAACCTCCTCAACAGACTGAAATAGACTGAAACACATGAGCCCAGCAGTTTTGAAAGCTGTGAGTCTGGGCTGAGATCTCAGGAGAACGGCTTGCTCAAACCCATGTAGAACCTACATGCAGAAAACAAGCTCAGTTGATGTTGACTGGTACCATTAGTTCCATTGTTAAATATTGAATTCCAATTGAATTACAGCCAAAAGAAATGAAAAAAACACAGACTTTTAAAACAAATAAGCAAAGTCAACTTAAAGTAGTTTTCTGCCAGCAGTGTCTTAATTGCAGTTATCCCATTTGAACTGCTCTGGACTGCCAAAAAGCTGTTTACAGAGATTGATGACACAAAAAAAAGTGCAAAGTGATGAAGTTGCCCTTTCCAGAAGCCCTATTATCTGGCAAGGAATGACTCTGAGCAGCTCCATGAAGGCAGCACCTCAGGCATTGCTAGCTTAGCCTACACAAACTTTGAGGAGGAAAAAAAAGAGTAGATGATCAGAGCTCCAAGGTGAAACCTGCCAACACTTTCTGACCGGGGGGTAAGAAGCCATATGAGTTTAAATACTTCATGTTCAATGAAACCTATGCCTTTAAACTGTTGGCATCACTGGTCCTTCAGGTTGCTGAAGTTAAACTACATTGGCATTGCCAGAAAGCAACAGCAACATGTGCCAACCACTTGGTCCCTGGGTAGGCTGGTGAAATCCAGCACACACAGACAGCAGCACCAGCAGAAGGAAGGCCACTGAGCAGATGTGACACTACAAAGAGGAGTAATAAGGTTAGAAAGGACGATTTCTCCTGTAATTTTAGGTAAATCCTGCAATAGGAAAAAAAACCAACTAATCATAAGAAATAGATGTATGTAATGTGATTGAACAGCATTACTGAGCTACAAAGCTTGCATGCCAAAGGGATTGGAAATTTGCACCACATTCCAGGCTGGTGCAAAACAGCGTAACTCCACAACCACAAATCATACTGTGGATTTCGCCCCTTTCATTTAAATCTGAATGGTTACTGCATTATCATCTGCTTTCTCCTGTTCATATTCACTTTAGAAATTAATATTTCCTCAAAAATACCTTTTAAAATGCAAAAAAAAAGAAAAAAAAAATCTCATTTAGCAGCCAGATTTTAGCCTGCAAATCTTCAGATGTCTCCCATCTAAGTCATAAAATCAAACAATGCAAGCTGAGCAAGAAACACCAAATGGATTGCCACTCTACTTCACAATATATGCTATATTTATGTCTATCAATCACACCGATCTTCGGGTACCTTTTCTGAGGAAGTATAACTTTAATCTTGCTGAATGTAAGATTATCCAATTTTGATCACGTATTTTGACTTGGAAAACTCCACGCTTATAAACCTGCCTCCAAAATACTCCCATATTTTACTTTCAGCGCAGAAGTTTGTTACAGGGCAGAACTCTTCCAGCAGAAGAAATAAAAGATATCAACATACTCTGCTGAAGGTCTGGATGCTCAGGGTTGATTTTCTGACAGCCCTGCACTGCCTACAAGCATGACCCAAAACATTCACCCATGTTGTAATAAGGGCAGGATCCTGATGCAACTCCATAAACTTCATTAGGGAGAGAGAAGAGGAAGAGAAAATAATTACTGGGGTCATCAGAAGAAAAATACATGTAGAAACAGAATAAGTTCTACAAACTGAGGAAATAAAGACTGTTTAGATTTTAATGTATTTATAGTATTAAGTACACAAAATATATATCCCCTTTTTTTATTTGAGGCTTAAAGAAATCTTCCGTCCTGCTATAGTCAGACTTATTTTACATCATATCTAGAAGGCAGTAAGGCTACCACATGTAATCATGTACCCTGCTGTATCACAGGCCCAGTCACGAGGACAATCCTTAAACGTAGTTACTGAAGCACTGGGAATCTTTTATCAGCCATAGCACACAATTATGAACTCTGATATATCCTTGCAGTATCCTGGAAAATTTTCCAGGGAATATGAAAGCCCAGTGTCTTATCACAGAGATTTTTTGGTGCAAGAAAGA
>NW_009925226.1:2317-44335 GCF_000696875.1 Nestor notabilis | reverse complement strand
AAGAGTGTTTAAATTCACATTGGTATTACTTTCTAACTGCATCAGAGGCCACGAAAGCCCTGCCCATAGCAAGGGGTTTGGAACTAGATGATCTTTAAGGCCTCTTCCAACCATTCTGTGATTCTAGGAAAGAGCCTTCCCAAGTCATACAGGGGAAACCGCCATTTTTAGCTTCAACAGAAATTTTTTGCATCCAGAAAATCAAACCATCATTATCAGCATGGTCTGTGGATTGCATTTATTGTTACTAAATCCCTTGCTCCTTGGCTGGAACAGACTGACCCCCCGAAGATCATCAACTTCTTCCAAGCCTCTCCCAGTCTTCTTCACTGGATTTTTTTCCAGGTGAGTTTTCTACTCTGGGCCTGAATCTGAATGCCAAGGATGGTGTAATGGCTGCGTTTTCCAAGGCCGCGGTGCCAGGAACTAAAGGTATGTGAAATGTTCCATCCCTGCAGGTTTTCCTGCTCAAGCATTTTCTAAATAAATAAATAATTAAAAACAATAGCTTGTGCTACGTTCCAGCCCTGAATTCCCGGAGCAGCTCAGCTCCTTAAACTGAATAATTTGCCTCAGCTTGCGTATTGCAAAACCCATTCAGCAAAAGATTATGGGCCTTTAAGTGCCATCCAGGCCTGAAATATGACTCTAGGGCTTTAGAATGTCAGAATTGAGAATTGCTAGTGAATATTCTGTTCTGGCAATACTAAAACTACCATTATTTAGCAATATGGGAGCAGGCAAATGGAGGCAGGGGAGAGAAACAATCTGACAGAAGTGAAAGACTATAACTTAGCAGAAACAGAGGTGCAGTTTTCATATGTGGTCGCATGAATTCTTTATGGAGTAAAATGCATTTGTGAATCAAAAAACGGATGCAGATTTATATTCCCACTTAAATCTGCCAAAAGCAAGTAAATGAATGCTGAGAGCTCATTTTAATTCAGGAAACAATTTATGAGGATACGTGGGTGGGTGCAGGTACTCTGCATGAACAGTCTCAGGGGGAATTAGCAGCTGCTTCTGCTCCTCATAACTAAGAATAAATAGACTAAACTGAAAATTAACAGCACCTCATTAAATGTAAAACCATCCACATATAAAGCAGCTAGGACTGAATCCTTAAAAATTCAGAAGGTGCAGTGTAACATGAAAGCCAAAGGAGCTTTTGTCATTCCATCACAAATTATTTAGGCTTAGACTGTGGCACCAAGCCAAATCTCAGAGATGGAGCACCTGCAAGCCACTTTCCCTGGTGAAAGTTGCATTCTGGCCTCAGGCTTTTAGCCCTCTTCAGCTCTACCTAACCTCACACCCCCCGGATCCCACCTCCCTTCCCTGGTGCAAGTTCACACATGTACTGAGAAGAACCGGTCCTGCAGACTGTGTCCAGTCAGTCCTTACAGATTACTATTAACTCCAGTTACCTTCAAGAAAGCCTGGATCCTCCCAGGGAAGTTTAGGCAATGCCACTGAGCCTCCTGTAACTGCCCCTCACTGAAGTTCAGCTCAGGACCTGTAAATGCATTTATGTGCCCAGTACAAAACAATTTAGATGGATATTGCATGCATAAATGGAAATTTGGCACCAAGAAGTCTGCATGTACAGCTTCCACTCTTCTAGCTCCACCTCTTCTTCTCTTCTTTCCTATGCATTAACTTAGAATTACACACAAGATCTGTGGACTCATGTATCTTTTGCAAGCAACACTGGTGGAGCAGCTCAATTTAAGAACCAATAAGCAACAGTATTAGCACACATGCAGTTTGAACTGTATGGAGTCTGAACTTGAGTTCCCTCCCATTCCTTTTCAGATCCTAGAATCATAGACTAGTTTTGGTTGGAAGGGACCTTAAAGCTTATCCAGTTCCAATGCCCTGCCATGGGAAGGATGCTTTTCATTAGACCAGCTTGTTCCAAGCCCCGTCCAACCTGGCCTTGAATGTTTCCAGAGGTGAAGCATCTACCACGTCTCTAGGCAACTTGTTTCAGTGCCTCACCACCCTCACTGTAAAAAATTTCTTCCTTAGATGTAGTCTGAATCTTTCCTCTTTTAGTTTAAAACCATTATGTCTTGTCCTATCACAACAGGCCCTGCTAAAAAGTCTGTCCAAATCTTTCTCGTAAGCTCCCTTTATGAACATTTTCTTTATTTTATCTTTAAGGTCCTTTAGGCACCAGATGAAACTTTCCATAAAGGAGAAAGGCGATCTTCATAGCCCCCCTTTTGGAGTCTATAACCTAAGAATTCTTATGGGTCTGACTTCCAGTAATCTTTAAACACATACTTCTACCATCAGACCTTTCAAGGATGCCTCAGTTCAGGCTTGTGAACTAAAACAGTCAGGTTACTGTCATGCTTGAAACTCCAGCCTTCCTCAAGCTGTTTTCTGTGTTTAAATCACAAAGGCTCCATCATACAGGAGATTAAATACTGATCACCCAGTCTGGAGTTAGATACGACAACCAGGACTGTGTATTTACCTTACTGAAAACTAAACCTTCTTAAATCCTTTCCACAGCAAAGCTTGCTCTCTAGTCTGCTCTGCCAATAAACAGCTTGCTAAGAGCAAGTCGGATCTATGGTTAGTGCCAGAGGAAGGGCGGTGCCACCTTTGGTGCTGTGCCATTTTGGTATTCCTTGGAGAACCAATACCCAAGCACTCTGCTTAGCTTATGAGATTGGATGGGAATTATAACACAAATAGATTCTTGATCTACTCACAATTAAGAGACTTATTCAGAAAAGACTGAAATACATGCAACTATTAAGTAAAGCTAAGGTAGACAATACATTAGGGTTTACATCTGATATTAAATTAATCTTTTTAAATAAGAGAACCAGTAGCTCTTAATTTTATATACTTATAAACAAGAAAGTCACTAAATTGGCTCAGTTCTGACTGCACATTAAAGTGAATGAGAAAAAGATCTTTTACTCATCTTTTCTGTGTGCCTGTTGTTTTGCATTTTAGGCTTTTAAGAAGATTGGGTTTTGACAGTGTTTCCTGACACTGATCCATCAAAGAAGTTAATAACCTAGAAAAGGCATCAAGGGGAAGGTGCATCTTACAACCTCCTAGCCACTAGCAGCATCCAGAGGTGACAAAGCTAAGACAGTGTCAGCTCACTTATGCAGCAGATCCAAGATATCAGAATGAAACGTCCTTTCTAGTCCAAGTCTCACGGTTTTATTGGGATTGGAGAAGCAGAGGATTAGATGTGAAAAATATGAGCTCTTATCAAAACCACTTCTCCCTTTAATAAGACTTGGAATTTGTGGATACAACAGTGTGAGATGACACAGTACGAAAGTGTCTGCTAACAGGCCATAAAACAAAGACAAGAGCTGGCTATTCACACTGTAGCGTAAGGAAAGCTCTTCTCTAGGCCAAAGACATCTTCATTACATAAATTCATGCTGAATTAACAGCACGTGTCTAAACAGACACGATCAGAATTAAGGAGTAACTTAAACCCATCCCTTACATAAAACACATGTAGAAAGTTTTTGTAGCTTTGTATTTTGGCAGTAAATATTTCAGCTTAAGGAAACAGTGATAGATATTTCAGGTTTGATTTTCCAAACATTTTGAGATAAAACTTTACTGAGCCATGTGGTTAACGTGATTGAAGTCACCTACTGTATGCTGCTAAAACACTCAGCTGTGAGCATTTGTAGGATGGGACCCTTTACTCATTACATTCATAAATAGGAAGGCGAGCAGGGACCATTACAGTCTGGGCTGACCTCCTGCATAAAACAGGCCATCAAATTTCAAATGTAATATAATTAGGGTTCTCAGGTTTAACTGATAACAGCAGCAAATACCCCGTGGAGACTTTAAAAATGTGTCAGGCAAATTTACGCATAGAAGGTATGCTTTGATGTGTGTCACTGAAACATCACCAGAGCTAAGCTCATTCATGCCCAGAAGTTCCTGGATATGATTTTTTTTTTTTTAAGCTATATTCTTGACAGTCTTCTTGCTTCGGGGAAAGCTGAAAGGACTGTTTATTGTTCTTGTCTTCTTTCTTAATATTTTTAAGCCTCTCTCCAGGCAATGGCCTAAGATATTTTTCTCTTTTTGTTATTTACTTCCCTGAAATGACTGTGAATGTGATGCCTGAGGGTTCTGCAGGCTCTCCAAGGACAGAAACTGACACAGCATTTTTCATTTTTTAACCCTCACCAATATCAATAGCCTCAATTATGTTGGTTTTTCTTTTCTTTTTAATTACTTTTAGCTAAGTGGGCTTGAAAAAAAGCCCTCCAATTAACCCTTCCTAAGATACTTCAATTTTTATTAGTATTTAAACCATCGAATCACTTATGCCATCACCCAAATTGGCTGTGCTACATTTTTCTCCCAAGTGAAAAAATTATTCCTCGATAATCATTAATGTCATCAAATTACAATTCCATGGAGAGCCAGATCATATGAATATGCCACCAAACATGAACAAATAATTGTAAAAAAGATGAATGGCAAGCTGCCCTGGACTTGCTGGGGTTTGAGTTTCTTCTCTATTTTGGTATATTTGCCTGATTTGTGGCTTTTGGTAATATTTTGTGGTTATTCACAGGAAGGTGGAAGCTTCTTTAAACAAGCAGTAACAAAAAAAGTCTCACTTTTCTGGTACAAGCTCATTCTTCCACAGCAATACTTCTGAAGTGCAACTACCAGTAACAAATTTCAGCCATGTACTAGCCTAGGCCAAACCACAGTCTGGGCTCAGCCTCACCCATATCCCGCATCAGGGAGCAGACACCAAAAACCATTTTTCAGGGTAATCGTGAGTTTGTGTAATGCTAAGCACTAAGTGTGATATTTAGGTAAGCGATGTATGTGATAACGTCATGAGATGAGATATATGATATTTCCCCTGTGAGGGCACTGATGCTTTGGGCAAGAATTTGGAAGCTGGTCTAGAGAGTTGAAAACAGTAAAACCATGTGAATTATATTAGTTCCCATCATTAAATATTCATGAACGTGGGCTGACATTCATGAATTTGGCTCCCCTGACTGCCTGGCTTCGGACTTCTAGCCAGACAATTCTTAGAGCTAAGCATTTTTCTAAATGTGACGTGATATATTTAAGGAGATGTTTTCAAAATTATCCAGTTACTGAGACTTTAGATATCACATTGCAGCTCGAAAAATGTGGCGCACTCCTCTCCCCACTCTAAATATGCCCTGGGGGGTTGGCCGATGAGAAACTGAACATGAGCCGGCTTCAGAGTGCGCTCACAGCCCAGAAACTAATCGTACCCTGGGCTGCATCAAAAGAAGCATGACCAGCAAGTTGAAGGAGGTGATCCTGCCCCTCTACTCTGCTCTTGTGAACCCTAACTTGGAGTGTTGTGTACAGTTCGGGTGCCTTCAACATGAGAGGACACGGAGCTGTTGGAGCAAGTCCAGAGGAGGGCCACGAGGATGATAAGAGGGTTAGAGCACCTCCAATAGGAAAACAGTCTTATATGAAGTTGGGGATGTTCAGCCTGGGGAAGAGAAGCTGTGTGGAGACCTCATAGCAGCCTTCCAGTATCTGAAGGGGGCCTACCAGGACGCTGGGGAGGGACTTTTCATTAGGGACTGTAGCTATAGGACAAGGGATAAGGGTTCAAACTTAAACCAGGGAAGTTCGGGTTAGATGTAAGGAAGAAGTTCTTCACAGTGAGGGTGGTGAGACACTGGAATGGGTTGCCCAAAGAAGTGGTAAATGCTCCATCCCTGGCGGTGTTCAAGGCGAGGTTGTACAGAGCCTTGGGTGACATGGTCTAGGGTGAGGCATCCCTGCCCTTGCAGGGGGGTTGGCACTAGATGATTTTAAGGTCTTTTCCAACCCAAACCATTCTATGATTCCATATACCTAAGAAAAGTTCCTTTCCTGACCTGCAGTGAGCAGGAATTCTTACATTCATCCCATCTTCAACACCACTGCAACAAGCTGCAATTCCAAAGTTGCAGTAACTAATTTCAAGCATATCTTTTCCCTTTCTTCATGATAAACTCCCTGCAATCCACTACTTTATGTCATTCCTATTTCTGTGACTTTTTCTCTTCATCATAAGTGCTATCCAAGCCATCAGCCACCAGATTATTTGAAATGCCTTGACAGAGAAGGAGCAGGTTTATGTTTCTGTAGGCTGTACCACCTAGTCAGCAAAAGTGATTTTTAATCCTAAATCCAAGCAGCACTTAGCACACTGCAGCCTCAATTGCTTCTCTGGACTATGAAAGTTACAAACTTCACCTCCAATAATTTACTAGGCAAATTACACTGCAAGTATTTACAGGTACCGAATAGAGAAGTTATGGTATTTCTAAAGAGAAGTATCTGCTTACTTTATGCATCTTCATATACTCAAACATGACCACAGTCTGAAGGCAAACAGTACCAAACTGAACAAAGGAACTTCACTGTTTTAGTAGAAATCGTTTTATTGTTGCAGATTAAGCCAAAGCTTAAACTTTGTATCTCAATGAGCTGCATACACACACAAGCACCATCCCAGAGCTGACAGAGGTACTTCTTATGGTCAGTATGTAGTAACACAGTTGACTTTCCACAGGACTTTAAAGTCATCTTGCTAAACGCCATCACTAAAAAATGCTCTGCTTTGCTTGGACAAGTATAGAAAACTAACTTTGCTTTTGCACTAGCTCATGCAAGTCAGACACGGAGTGAATGAGCTACTGCCCTCAACACAATCACGCAGTTTCTTCTACTGACAACATGTGCAGATTAACATTTCTACCTTATGCCTAATTTTTAAGCATATTGAATCCTGACGCTCCCACTGATGTTCCCATGAAAAATTAATTTGGTCTGTCTAGCAACAAAATATTCCCAAATACTTTGCAGCATATATGTTTCACAGAGTATCTCGATTGTCTCCGGCTGTCATCAGGCTGTGTGCTCCTGCCACCCCTCCACAGGCAGGCATTCTGGTCTTGACCTTGCGACACAAGAGTTCTCCATGCCTCCAGGCTAAGGCTGCTTGCTGAAGTTCCATGGCCTTGGGACCTGCCCTGTTTTAGGACTCATTATTAATATCTAGAGTATCCTTTGTCTTTCCGCCCCAGCCCAGCCTTGTTGGTGACAATTCTTGATAGCCTCATTTTTATCAGATTCCAGGCTTTCAACCTGACCATGAATGTCTTGCCAGCTGCTATCAAGGAAATTTCTCTATCAGTAGTCAAGAAAATAAACACAAAGGAACACCTAATGTTCCAATGGTATGCCCAAGATGCCATCTTGAAATGATGGTTCCTCCTGGAGCTCTAGCTAGGACTAGGGCTAGACTCTGAAAGCATTTACTCTATGAACATGACGTAGCAGTTTTGTGAGACATTCCAGCCAAGAAACTGAAGCTTAAACAAAACTATCCAGGGCCAAACTTCTTTTTTTTTTTTTTAAAAGGTTAGACATTACGTGCATCGAAATGATAAGATGCCGCATTTCTTATATAGCAGGCCACACTGCTGTTCTCACATGAGCTCACTCTGAAATGGTGTGAATCACAAGATTTGAATACATGTTTTGTTTGTGGGGTTTTGCTTAGGTTTTTTTCTTATTGATAGTTTTTCATTTTGGTCGTTTGTTTGTTTTGGGTTGTTTTGGTTTTTGTTTTTTTTTGTTGTTGCTGCTCTTTCTGACAGGCAAGAAACAGCTTTCATACAGTACCACCTCTTAAATTGCATGGTTTTCCTCCTCTTTAAGCTTTTTCTCCCGATCCTATTTTTTCTTCCAAAAGATGTATTTTTTATCACCTTAAAACCAGCTGCTTTTCTTGGCCTCCCATCCCTACTCCGGATCAGAGGACTGCCTCAGCTCCAGCAGAAACAGGCTGAGCGCCCTTCTCAGCACCAGGCAGCACAGTGCCAGGAGCACAAAGCTCTTCCTATGTCTTGAAAGCAGCGAGGACACCAACACGAGTAGTGGTTTGTGGAACTGCCCCCTCCAACTTCTTCTCAATCTACTTTAATAAACCTCATTTCTCTTTGATTTAAGGGTCTGTTACACACTGTAGCTCTCATACATTAGCCTGCAAGTGAGGGTAGAGAGGATTGATAAATCACAAAAATGGATTTCACAAGGGATAATTTACATGGGTTGGGGGAGCATGTTCCTTATGCATCCCGAGGACAACACAAAGGGAATGCTTCATAAATCTTCAAAATGTTTGTTTATGAATTAGGTTCCAACTTGAACTGATTCTACAACTGTAAAATGAAAAGTATTTATACATAATGGAATTAACTCTTGTAAAAGCAAGATTTACTTATTCATAAATTAGAATATCCTTTCACATCACATCACTTGAGAATTAAAAATGATTTCGTGCTCAACTATTGTGTAGCAGCAGTGCCTGAAAATATCATGTATTATACACAGAAGTTATGTATGTTATATAGCATAGGCAGCAACACAAAAATTCCAGCCTAAATCTCAGAAAGACCTTCAGCTTAGTTTTGGTAGAGAAAATTGTATTTTTGCAGATTTTAGTGAGTAAGCTTCAGTCGGATCTCCTTGCCAGAGACTTGTCACTTGAATATTGTTGGATCTTTCCTCACTTTTGAGCTAAAAGCAGAGGAATCATCCAGATTTAGCAAAACACAAACCAAGAAAAACTGAATTACAGTTTAATTGGGTGCTTGTGCTAGATACTTGGCAACACATTGACAAATCCAAGGTCTGAATCTTCCACATCTATACACATCATGAAATCATTCTGCCAGCAGTATGGAGTGAAAAGTGGCTATAAAATGCTCCCATATCACAAAGGTAATAGCTCACAGCACAGCAGGTACTAAATCCAGTATTAACTACTTATTGCACAGGGGGGAATGGGCTAAAAATACCTTTTAAAGGGGAACAGCAAGATCCAATCCCCTTATTGGGGTTTGACTACAAGTCTGGTCACAATTACAGTTCTGAAGACAACCAGGAATGAATGGGGTGAGGAACTAAGCTTACTCTGATCATAAGGATTAACTCCAGAAATAATTTTGAGGGAGGAAATCTAAGGTGATCTTCCAAAGGGTTGGGAAGAGCATCTCTTCCTATTCAGCATAGACTTGTCCTGCAGTACAGGCACCTAAACTAGGTGGAAGGACATAGTCTCACAATCTCCTGCAGGTACTACTACTATACACCTATTAGGGTGTATATGGAAGGATAGTCTCTCTGTGATTTGGAACCTGGCCCCACACACTCAGCCGCACGCTTGCAATCAGACATTGGAAATAATCCTTTTTGATTTCAGTGAAGCTATACCATGGGTAAATCTTCAGGGCTAGACTGTAATCTGCTTGTTGGCTTGCTCATTCTCATTCCTGGAGATGTGGGAGTGGGAACTAGAAGACTTGGAAAGGACAATTAAATTTTCAGTAGTCAGAAGGTACACTCTGTTGTTTTCAGTTGCCACAATTACTGTGGAAACAGATGAATAACAGTGAGATCCACAGAAACTGGCTTTCACATGCAATGAGGTTATGAAGCCCATGGCATGTTCTGGAGCACCAAGTACAGCTTTGCTAGAGCATCGCTGAGCCACAGGATGTGGCCACAGCTGCACATACTCTCCTACTTCTGCCCCAAGTCAAGTCAAGGCAACATTTGTCCTAGATATCAGGTAATGCCTCAAATTAGGCGAGATGGATTTGTTCTCTAGACAGAAGATTCCTTAATACAAAATAATATATGGGCACCCATTTATAGCAGGTGTTTAATCCATGACAGCTTTTCTGGCCAGTGGAAATTCTATAGTGTTCTTTCTTCCCTGTCACTGTTATAATACTTTCAAATGTTGTTTTTCTTTCCCCCATTAAAAGGAAAACATTTCTCAGAAGCAGTAGTAGGCTGTTAGGGCTATAAAACAAGTTTGCACAGACACATAACACGTTGAGCCACAAGACATGACAGAGTGTGTTTTATGGGGCAATTAATACTTGCCTTGGGAGTACTGTGAGGTATGAAGCACTGTCAAACACACCCTGGTATATCCAAATGCGACTTGTAAGGCTGCATATTGTTTCTTGAAAAATAATTATGGAATTAGCCTGCTGATTTCTAACTTGCACTAGCTAAAAAATGGAGCCTTCCCACTGGGAACTAAGATCAGAACAGCAGGAAGGAGTATTAACAGCAGAAGACACCAATTTCTAACCCATATTCACATTCTGTGGTCTGGATTTTTGGGTTAATATTGCTGTGTTTGCTGGTACACCCTTACTCCCCTAATCTCTCCTGTTATGGATCCTATTCCACAGTTTGTTCTGGGTCCTTACAGGTATTTCTCAGAGCATTCCCTGTGTGCATCCAAGGGCTGGCATTCATACAGGTACAGGGCACAGGGATGTCAGGTTATCTACAGTGTCTAAGCAAGCGGCAGCTGGAAATACAGGGGCAGATTCATTACAACTTCCATGTTGCACACAAAGCTAACAAATGGAGAACACCTATATTATGCTTTATCTGTTCCTTTCTAAGTTTTGCTTTGCTTACAGTAAGTTTGATCTTTAATTACCATGTAAAACCTCTGGGGCACCCTTGAGCTGTGCGTCTGTAATGGTCAGACTAATGGGTGTTAGATAAAGCACGAGAGGCTGACAGTGAATGGCACCAGTAACTCTGCCCACCTGAATCCATGTTGTGCCAAATCCCTGCCCAGGAGAGAGGTGAGCAGTACTGTTCCTGGCCTCCTGACACAGACCAGGACAAGGCTGGCAGGCGAAGCCCAGCCACAAAGCTGGTCAGATGGCATTGAAGCATGCAAGAGTTGTCACCCTATGTACACACACGTTTCTTCCAAGTACCATTTTCTGACAGAACACGTGACAAGCTCCATGCAACTCCATGTACAACTGCTGCCACAGCAAAATAAAAACAAAATTAGAGACACTATGCTGAAGATGGGAAAACAGAAAAACTGGAATAAGGACTTAATGAAATACAAAGGGACATGAGATGTTCTCCTCTACATAAATGCACTCAAAGCACTTCACTGCAGGACAGTAACCACCAGTTAAAAGCGCAGACAGTGAAACCAAAAGTGAACATTATAATGCAAAAGCCCCTAAAGTTGTAACAGAGCACTACTAGGCAAAGCACAAGGAATTTAATATGACAGTGAAAAGGAAGACTGAAGTTATATCACTTCCAAGAGTCACAAGGGATGTCAGGTCTCCACAAGCAGTCCAGAGCCAGATCCTCAACTGCTATAAATCAATGCTTCTCTAGGAAGTTCATAACTGTATCAAAAACAAGGCCCTGGGCCTTCATGACTTAGTTGTGATTCTCACATGCTGGTGTTTGGCAGATTAAACCTCTAAAGCTGTGGAAAACGCTGTTTTCCCTGGGATATCATGTAGATTCATTTGTCAGTCCTTCTGTTTGAGATCTAAGACTTTGCTTTTTATAAAAGCACTTTTAAAATACAAGGTTCTTTAAAAAGTATTAGAAATAAGTGTTAGAATAAATAGCCATTGATATGAGGAAACAAGCTACACTGACTCCAACACTTCATTAACCACAAAGAATTTTTCATTTGAAAGATGACGTGAGGGATATGGGGAAGAATGCAAAAGTGTTAGAGCATCAGTTGTAGCCATGTCTCCTGGATTTTAAGTTTACAAAGTTCTTCATTAATTTAAGAAGTGCAAAGATAAAGGATCTTCATATAAGAATCCATTGTTTTGTTTTTCACTCAAAATGGAGATTACTGTTAATGCAATGTAGGTATCAGTATATATAGCTCAATGATTCTCCAAAGTAGTATTTGTGTCATGTTATAAATGAAAGCAGTGGAGGAAGCAAATATTCCAGAGAAGGAATCAGAGATTTAACACATTAAAACTAATTTTCTTGCAATGTGCTCCACTGTCCTGCAAAACAGAGAACATTTGAAAGGGATGTTTAGAAAAAGTTACTGATAACATTTCTTACTGGTTTTCTTAGTTTAGGGGGAAAAAAAAAAAGCCTTAGTAATAGGGACCATTGGATTTCTTTATAGCTGAATTCACAATTCAGTTTGTGAAGTACCATGTGTGTTGGCTATTGTTACCATTAATTCTTTTCTGGCACATACTTAGGAAAAGTTTCCAAAGTACTGTTCTCAATTCTGACCTGCTATGGTACATGCAAGTAACTCTGTGTCTGGTTAACTCACAGGAACACAAACAAAAAGTTGAAGTACATATTAGTTAAAGTCCATAGAGTGAGTTACTGCTGTGCTTTTCCAAGGAGCACAAGGCCAGGGTTTGGAGACCTCAGCATCATACAGCTCCTACTATGACACTAACAGCCAGACTTCCCAGGGAGCTCTCTAAAAAGTCTAGGCTCTGATCTCCACACTTAAATGCCAGGTAAGGTCTCCAGAACTGACCCATACATCTCTCCTGAGGGGTCAAAATTCCCCTATTATCACCCACAAAGCTGACACAAGCTTCTCGGCTCTGCAGAAACAATATCAGAGATATTTCCCCAACTTCTGAATTGCTAGAACAGAATACTTACCAACTCAGCAATCCTGCATTGCAGATGCTCGTTCAATAGTGACTCCTTACAACCACAAACAGTCTCCACTCGGTTACCTAGACTCCCTCTTCAGTCATTAAACTCAGGGCAACCTTTACTTGAGTTAAAGAATTAGGTATTCATTTCATGACTCAGTAGTGGTCATGCTTTTAAGTAATGCCTACACTAGCAACCTCCACCCAGCCACAAAGACTGAGACTTGACCAAGAGGTTCAAAGAAACAAACTCCTCTCAAACTAGTGTACAGCTTCAAAAAAATTAAACAGCCAAAATATCTGGGGTTTGTTTGACTACTATCATCATTCAGAGAAAGAGAGGTCTACATACTAGTATTGACCAGCTGGTTTTGCTCATTTCTACTGAACTTTTAATGATGTCCAAGACATTTTCTTTGTAAAACACACTAAGGGGTCATATCACAGCAACACAGGCAGAACCTCAACTGAGGCAGGGCTTCTTGTGCTAGATCTATCAACATTCATTCTGTAGTGGGATGCAGAAAATAACCTCATCCATCCATGGTAATGGGACCTTTTGTGGCTGTTACCTACTTGAGTCCCAAAACCTCCTGTGTTGAGATCAAGAGCATCACTTCTTATCAACAAGGTCCCAGATCTGCCACTGTGATGGGCACAGGACCACTTCTCTATGCTTTAATGAGCAAGGCTCTTCCACATCCCAACTACATCTCTGCTTTCAGGATAGACCTTGCATTGGTAGTAAAGAAGCCAAGTACGATACTTGCATGGTCCTGGACTGCTGGAGATGTTTGCTTTTAGTCTCTTATTTAACCAGTTCTCCGTCTTTATCTGGGGCTTTCACATACAGACAGGAGCTTGCACACCAGCCTCTACTGGTAAGGCTACCAAGATAGCATGAGTTGCCAGATACAGGTATTTGTCTCCATTAATCTGCCACCACTGCTCACTAACCACAGTTACATTAAATAGATGTCAAGGAATATCAATTCCTTTGATTTCCAAGGTGCAATTAAAATATAAGATGTAGGTATAACAATTCCAGTACTTTTTCATGACAAGTTAGCATCTACATTCCTCCTGCATCCCATTAGGCATTTTCACACATATTAGAGATGACACACTGTGTACTAAGGAGGTCAAAAACTTAAAGAAAACTGTCCAAGAGCCCCAGAATACTGAAAACACTGGTGGCTTTTTGACATAATTTATAGCACTAAAGAGCTGGGGAACAGGAAAAGGTTGATGTAGTAATAACATTAGCAGGAACTATAGTCCATGCAAGCCACTGCTAAATGAAGTGCCAATCAATAGCTCTTTTATTAGTAGGTACAATCAATGTACAGCAGGCAGGCCTGGCCAATTAAGCTTATCGACTGACCAAAGAGTAGCAGGAAACATTCTTTCCTCGGTTTTGTTTTCCTTTCTGTAAGTGAGAAATGAGCTCCAGTTTTATCACTGGATTCCCACCAAGGCATCTCCAGGAGTTCCTGTAGAGTGGAAATGCTGACAAAAAGCAGGCTTGAGCTATCTCGGTATCCTTTAACCTAGGGTCAGCAACAAGAGCCAATATAGTCAAGGGTCACTTACAAAGAAACTTTTTTTTTCCTGGTGACTGTATGAAGTAAAAATGTTGTTGTTCTAGATGAAGGGAAGAGAACTGGTAAAGGAAGAAAGCACAATCCCTTAGCAAGGCTTAACCATTAACAATCCTATAAGACCTTAGGAAATTACACCTATTTAATTCATGTATGCACTGCCTGCACTCAGTAAACCTCCCAGTGTGGAGCCACTTGAGTATCTTTCTGGGAGGAAAAAAATCAAAACTACACCTCCAGTAAAAGCTAAACACAATTTTAGTCTCACATTTTAAAGGCTGCTGAAAGTAACAGGAGCTTTAATATTCAACTGTGACTAGCTGTGCAGATGCAAATAGGATATTTATCCACAAAACCACTCTCCCCCCCCTGCTCTGATCCCCCCTTCCTCTGCTATCTCTTTCAAAAGGAAAAAGTTAGAAAACCAGATAAGATGTGGGTTCTCAGCATGATCAAATAAACACTGTGTGGTGGTCACAAGGAAAGAAAACACATTGTAGGAGTGAATGGTAAAGATTACATTTCACAAAGAATCACATCCAAACTCAGCAGCCGAGATGCCAGTGGCCCACTGATGTAAGTTAAATGGGATTTCTGTGGCCTAGCTTCCCAGCAAGCAAGTGCTGCATCCATCCAGGCAGTCAACTGGGCTACATCCATCTGCTCCTTTCAGGGTTTGATCATTCAGCTTATCATTGAAGTTTACCGAATCCAGCAAAGTTCTTCAGGTTTATATACCTTCAGGTCTGGCACTTTCAGAGGTTTACAAGTATTTGACATCTCAAAAGAGTTGTGAGGAGAAAAGGGATGTTCTCAGGCCTTTTGACTACAGGCATTACAGGATGGACCAGTTTTCAGCTTCCTATCAGACAGTTCCCCAGCTGTATCCAATTCAGAAAGTATTTAGCAATCTGCAGAAGCGACATAAGTGTCAGTCAGAGAATCTATCACTACAGCTACAGGCAAGCATCCCACTTATATTTATGCTGTTTGCTGTTTTCTCTTGCTTGCATATGATAATTTAATCTGCAAGACTAAAAAGAGCAAGCCAAATAACTTTACATTCTGCCTAAATGTCACAATGTTCAGTCTTCTCTAGTGCAACTCAGCTCTGACTGCATCTCCACTGAGGGCTGCATGGTCCCACTTTTAGCACCATGGCCTCTGCTGAAATTCATCATAGGTCACACGTGCATGAGTTGCTTTAAATCACAAGAGAAAAATCAACCTAACACAGTAACCCATTTACTCACAGGTTTGCTTGTCTACATTTGCAAGACATTAAATACCATAACTCCTAGACCACTATATTATGACAGTTTAAGCAGGGAAACAAGGCAATGAATAAATTGGGGGATAAAAACATGGAGCAGACATTACTATTTGGCTTTTTACCTGACAGTTTGTAGGAGTTTACAGAAGACAAGACAGGAGCTTAGTTTGGACAGCACTAACAACCTTAAGGAATAGTACAAAGTAATGCAATTTTTCAGAAGTGTTTATCAGTCAGCCCCTCTGGTTCAGCTTTAGAAAAATAAAAAAAAAAGAAGTCAGACCTTTAACCAAAAGCAAGAGGAAAACAGTTTATTCACCTACTGGCTCTCAGACCAAGAAGCAACCTCAGCTACTTTGTCCAAAAGAAAATTTTGCCCAGGTTTTCCAGTTTTGCCCATAACCCATTTCTTGAACCAGATCTGGCTCTCAATCTCAGGGAGTTTGGGATGTCTTTCGGATAAAGGTGGTTTGCTCTCTCTCTCTCATGTCCTTAAACAGTTGAGAAGACGCATACGTTCTGTCCCAAAATACAAAGAGAATTAATGACCTGGGCTCACTGGTTTATGTCAAGACAAGCTACCTCCAGGGGAATATATGCAATCCTTACTCAGCACATAACTCCAGCACAGCTTTACCTCCACATTGTGCTGTGCACAACTAAGTGTCACAGTAAGAACCTACCCCAGTTGCAGACAAACCTCTCTGGAAAGCCACAGACATGAGGGACTGTCAGTCCCAAGCTTTACCCAACTTTCAGAGTTCCTCCCAGTTCAGGACTTCTTTCTCCGCTGCTTCTTCCTGCACACACATCATCTCTCTCATGGGGGACATGCAGCAAGGTCAGTTCTTGGCTAAGTTTGTCACTGCTGGTCACTCCTGACTCCATAGAAGGGGCTCATTGCTCTGGAAGTGGCTCGGTAATGCAGAAGGTGACAGTCTTAACTTGGGTTGTCTGCCTAAGCTGAGCTAAATAACAGGTCAAAAGTCTTTACCGAAGTACAGCTTTCCATAAGATGCACAGGGACTTGTCTTACAGGTTTTGTAAGGTCAACCTTGGTCTGGTGCTATAGTTTTGAGACTTAGAGGGCAAGCTATCTTCAACTCAAAACACTGGGACATTCACCCCTGGTGCTCCCCTGTAACTCTCAGATCAGCCAAGGCTCACTCAGATGTCTGCTTTTTAAGTTAAAAACTCCAGCCTAAACTTTGAAGTCTGACTAAAGGAGCTAACCTTGTCACAGCCCGGAAGAAGGAAGTTTTGCAACAAACACAAGGCTCATTAATATTGCTGAGCAAGCCCAAGACAAAATGCATTTCAGGTTTGGGGGTAGTTCTTCTGAATACCCCACATCACAGCCAGAAACACCTTCTGGACTTCCATTTAGAAATCCACCCCTTTGTCTCGAAGCAACATGTTCTCACTACAATGCAGGACTACATCTTCACACTCAACACATTCTCAACTAGAGTCTGTAAAGATTCAGCTGGACATGTGCTACAAATCCCAGTCAGTTGTTCAGGAAAATCCTTGTTGAAATTCCCTCTTTACGAATTCATTTTAGTGTAACAAAAATGTACAGACAGGTCTTCAAGAAACAAGAACTTCACATGGAGGCGCTTCTGTGCGTGTGGAAGGTGGAGCCAGTGAAGGAGATCACCACTCCTCCTGCTCCTTCTGTTTTCCATGCTCTGAGCCTCTTCCACTGTTATGTTCCGTTCTGAACTGCACAACAGATGGGAGCAGCTGGTTTTTTAAAAGGTTTTTATTTTCTGATTTCAAATTTTCGTGTGTTGTTTGAATCTGGCACAATACCATTCTCTAGTGATAAGAAGACATTGTGTTAAGCTTAATTATGAAAGGCTGCAACGCAGCAAGCAATCAATCATTTAGTGACACACTCCTGCTTTGACTGATTTGAAAAAATATTTTTTTGTGGCTATTGAAAAAAGAAAAACTGTCAGACAAAAACAGAATCACTCACTTTGCAGCATATCAAAATATCAAGACTGTGTGGAGATGAGTAAAGAATGTTCATTTGTTTGTTCTGAAACCAAACCCAACTCTTTTTGGCGTGTGAACCCGGAAGTCACGTAAGATGTCTTTTAGTGTAAACATAATTTTTCTGCCGAGGTTTGCCTTATAATTAAGGCTGAGCAGTCACAAAACTTATTTCTAAATGGCTTTCCTAAAAAGTCAAGGTTGTTTTGTTCTTTAATTTTCTTTAGTTCTCCCCTCCTTTTTTTTTTTTACTGCCGGATAATTGCTCGGGCAGCTGCATTCCTGGGGAACACTGACATCCAGTGGAGAGCTGGGGTCATCCCCAGAGCCAACGCGATGGCCCCCAAGTCAGCATCTCGCCCCAGCAGACTAAGGGCTGTAGGAAGCGCCTTGAATTACAGACAAACTCCGAGCCTCACCGCACGACCATGGCATGCTGCAGTACCAGCCAGAATGACCCTGAGCTGTAATAAGAGATGGTGTCTAAATTCTCATTCAGATGATCACATTTCTAGCAGTGTCATTTATATCAGTTTAGATGTGGTGGTTTGGGTTGGGATTTTTTTTAAGTGAAGGAAATGTTAAAAGAAAACCTGTTTGTATCCACTGATCAGCAAATACACTGTGCTTGCGTCTGTTTTTTCAGTGACACAGGATGACATGTCCCATTTGTTTAGACAGCAATGTATTTCAAATGATAGTGCACACTCAACAATTAACATTGTTTTTCTTTGGAGAAACAGAGTCTCTGTAAGGTCACTCTGGTGTTATCACCTCATATAAAGGCACCTGATATCACAAGCCTGACTCCAAACACCACACAGATGCAATTGCAAGCTTACCTAATAAAAACTCCCCAAATAAAATATCAGGCCAAACTTGGTCTGCAAAACAGGGTCATGAAACCTACATAAAAGCATGAGCATCTTCTTGCTCCTTTGCAATAGCACCATAGATCAACTATCAGGAGTTCTTATTTTAATACACTGCACTGTTTCAGAACAATTCAGAATAGCTACTGCAACAGCAGATGACTACTGGCAACACCACCTCAAAACCAGAGTAAACTATAACTCTGAAGAAAGAAAAACCTGTTATTCTACAAGCTACCAACAAGAACGCTGTTTCACAAGGAAATGTTTGAGGTTTCTAAGCTGGTTTTGTCTCTGCATTGCATTCCAGTACAAATCTTCAAACCATTTCACCCTTCTGTCCCAAATGGGACACATTCACCTCACTGTAACTGCAAGGCTAACCACAAGTCTGACGCCATGAGAGACTAGATTTTTCCTAGTCCCACAGAGGTAACTTGAGCCTGAGACTCCCGTATCCCAGGGGATATCCTTGCAGCTATTTCGGGTGAGCAGCCCCATCTTGCTCCCTCCCTTATCTTAGACCCGAGACACTCTCAGACAGATCTGTTTTCACTAGAACTTTGTTTCATTGCATCAGCATTTCCAAAGAAAATCTTTTATCAGAAGTTCCCAACCAGCTCCAATCAACTGGATTTACCTTCTGGCCAAGAAACAAGCCACGCTGTGCTCTCTTTCACAACATATAATTCTAAACCAACTCCAAAAGGTTGTTGTAAATATCCTCCAGCTTTACACAGGTGAAAATGAGATCAAGTTGTGACGCACATTTCTTAGCTTGCTATAATACAAAATAACAGTGCAGTTACAGCCTTTGCCTCCCACTCTGAGAAAGCACATGCTCTGAATCTTATCTTTCAGTGCTTTACTACCAAGAGCAATACTTCAGGACACCCTAACCACTATCATATTTGTTTCAGAAGGACTTGAGCATGTACTTAAAAATAGCAGTAGGGAGTGGCGACGCTTTGGAAGGATGTACAAAAAGCCAAGCCTGTGCTCAAGTGCTTTCCACAGGTGGGACCAGGGAACATGTCAAATAATTAGCCGCCTTCTTCCAAAAGGAAGGGTCCCTGTTCCAAAGCTGAATAGGAGTCACCTGTTCAGTCCTCAAGGTATGACAGTAAGATTCTAAATCTCCACAAAGCTTACCCTATTTGAACCTATTTACCAGAAGAATACATAAATATTTTTGTGCTGCAACAAAATCTTGCAAAGAGCAAGCCAGTTTAGTTCTGTCTTATAAAGGCAGGATATCTCTTCACTGACTCATTTTTGATACACAGATTAAGTAATAAAGAAATGCTTTTGTTCTTACTGCATCCTTCCAAAAGAAATAACAGAGATGGCTTTCATTTCTACAGTTAGCAAACTCTGTGGTTTCTTTTATGAGCTAAATGAAAGGAACACACAAAATAACCATTATGGATTTGTATGAAATTACTGGGTATGGAATGCAGTAAATCCCCAAACAAGCTTTAACTATAGCTTGTAAGATATAATAATCAGGTAAAACTGTAAACTATCCTTTTGTAAGATGCTGCAGAAACCTAATACTTTATCGGAAACCTTGATTTATGTTTAATAGCTCTGCTACCTACTAAAAAAGATCTTGTATTAGCAAATGGGTACAGATCCAGTCCATTAGCTTAGGACAACTGAAAAACTCAAGGGTTTTGTGAACTAATGCAATAAAATATCATTAAATACTGTAGCATGACAAGACAGACAGAAGGTTTGAGTTGAAAGTCAGGAGAAGTGTTTGAAATGAAGTAAAATGTACAATAGATATGTTTAGGTACATCTGGCTTACATTTGCAGTAGGTCGTCAGAGGACCTTAGTGTCTGTGATGTAAATGAATAACAGAGCCCTCAACAATTTAACTGTCATCAGTATAAATGCTTTAACTGGCACAGTAAAGCAAAGCTCTGGGCCTCTTTCTAAATCTCCATAAGCTCCTGGTCTGAATTATAAACTGGGGCTGCATTACCTGAAGATGAAAGCAGCCAGGTCAATTCACTTAAAACCAGAGAATTACTGCTGTGAAGCTGTGATGAGCAGCAAAGGAGCATGTGTGTGTGGATGTGTGCTTGTGGTTTTAATGTACAGTTTCATAGAGACAAGAGGAACATCTGACTGCCCAGTCACTCAAAACCCAGATTCAAAGGTCTGATGGGAAGGTAGCCATTTGATTTTCAACTAGTCAGACTTCCCAAGCAGTAAGGGTAAAGATAAACCAGAATTAAACCTCTGCTAAGAGGAGGTACACAGCTACAAGGAACAAGTTGTTTCTTTATAACCTGCTCCAAGCTCACTGCTTGCAAACATTTCCCTATAAAGTAGCACCATCGCCTATACAAGACCAGGATGAAGAAGTCTGGTTACACAAGCTCTGTCACTGACTTACGTGGCTTTAATCAAACCCTTTCTCTCTCTTCTTTATGCATATTTCCTCCACTATCTTCTTTCAGCCTTCAGATCACCAGTTTTGGTGAGTAGGAATTATTGTCCCATATGCTATACCATACACAACACAACATGGCTGCTGATTCCAAGTCACAGTACACCATATCATATCAACAGCAGCCAAGTATAACTCCTCTCCACGTACCTCACTTTGTCACTCATTTCAAAGCCACAGATCCCACACAACTGTCCAATATCTAAGAGGTTGAAAAAACTGATTCTAAGACTCCTAAGGCAGACAAAGCACGAAGAGATTTCACTTCATTGAAATTTTGAGTTGAATATACTGAAGAGAGTTTGGTTGGGTAAGTAAAGGCAACAAAGCTTAGGAGATGTGAAGGCAGATTGATCACACTTACTGCAATGTGGCCAACTTAGCATATAGTCATCATAACCTTCTGGGCTCAAGATGAAATTGTTTCCCTCCTCTGCCCTTCAACAAATGCATAGGATGTTCACTTTTATAATAAATTCCAAACAAATTAATGGATTCCAACATGCATCATCAAATTTATATTTCCTCCTCCACAGAGTCCTACCCCTGTAAGTAATCCTTAAAATTCGTCATGAAGCTTTCAAAACAATTTATGCAAACAAACATCAAGCAGAGCTATTTGTATTGGCAGCACATTTCACTTAACAACCTACAACAAGGAACAGATGGTCTGAGCTCTGGAAACAGCTATAAAGAAAACAGTAGGAGCAAGTCCATCAGAAGCACTTTTTTCCCCCAATTTTGTGAAGATTACAGACTTGTTCTTGTTTATTTCTTTGATTAGGCTGTTATTTCATGTACTCATGAATCCTTCCCTTGCATTTCATGGAACAAATCCACCAGAAGCACATTCCTCAACTGTGTATAGTTTACAGAAGCACTGCTTTACGAACTGAGCTGTCTGTTCCTCACTGATCCGGCACTCTCTAAAGTGGCAGGGAAGGAAGCAAAACAACACGCAGATGTTGTACAAGAAATTGACAAATTTAAGGCAAACCTCTTAACAACTCATAGTTCTCTTTATCCTTTTGCTCATCACTTGGTCTCAAGTATGACAACAAGCAAAAGCAGATGATTCACACAGTCACATCCATTACACATCACTTAGTGCTGCTACTGGTGGTGTAAGATGTGACAGTCTCCCTCTTCCCCTTTTCTAGGGGGACCTTCAACTTGTGAAGATGGATTACAAGAGGCTCAGCCCTAGCAGGATGCTATGGCACTAGCAAAGGAGAAACAGGATGGTAATAGCCACAGCTCAACAAGCAGGGTTTGCACTAGCTGGTAAGAAGCCTGATCACACAGAAGCCTGGTTCACAACCATGACAGGACCAGAGGACTCCTCAAGGAAAGAGAAGGCCACAGGTGCTCAGTACAGTGCAGGAAGCAATCTAACAAGCAAACATTGGTGACAGATAGCATTCTGAAATGATTCTGAGAGGAATAACATGGAAATGAAGAAAAAAATACCCCAGTGACATTCTTTTAATGGAAATGCATTTTCTCTTTATCAAAACAAGTAATAGGCAAAGCTTTAATAAAAATCTAAACCAACACTCAACTGTTAAGACTCTTTAAAAACAAGTCTATCCCTGATGACCAGTAATCACACATTTCTCATTACTACCACCATCATTCAATTCACGATCAGTTCCACTAGAATCTATGCTTTCTTCACAAGGATTCATATGAATTCATCTACACAAAGACTGTCACTCTACCCTGGACTTAATTTGAGTAACATTAGGGAAAGCTAACACACTGTACAGCTATCAGCCCAGCAGCCACACCACTATTATCAGAAGTCAGGGCATATTAGTCCCCTAGAATTACACAGGGATGAATATGGGCCATGATGTTAAAAAAGAAATAAAATAATAATAATAATAATAATAATAATAAACAAGGAATGAGGAATTCTGACCAGAGAGACAATTCTGACATCTTGAAATAACAAAAATCTTTCTGACGGGCATTAACCTGGGTGGAGACAGAGGTCAGTTTGGAAGGGTTTGGCTTTGAGAACTGAAACCATGTTAAATTTTGGCGGAGCAGTGTCAAGGACAAAGCAGACCGGACTGACAGCTTAATAGAACCTTTGAGCACCACAGTCGAATAAACTTTGATTCACACAACACTATGTAATTTCTGTTTTCATACTCTTGTTAGTGGAACAGTTTCCTATCAGGATGACTACAAAGCTGTTTTCACTGGCTGTCTTGGTGAGCCATGATTGCCAGTCCTTACATACTATACACATCTGCCACTGGACCACTTAACAGCAAGATGACTAAAATACTACTGAGAAACAAAACCGAACACATCAGAATCACTTTCTGCTTTATGTAGCATCACAGATCCAAGGGGCTTTTTAGGGGGAGTGAAATACAACTAGCTGCAGCAGTAATAGCCCAGGCAGCCAACATCTATACATCCAATGCAGCTTTTCCCATTACTCATCTGGCTGCAAGAAGAAAAAAGCAAGCTCAAGCAGATAATAAAAGCTAAACTAACAGTGCTGCTGAGCAAAAGGTGTCTCAGGGAAAACAGCTGGAGAAGGGTATCTGGACAAGCTTTGTCATGTCATGTAGGCATCACTCCTGGGTTTTACTTGTAAATAAAGACTAAAGAAAATGTGAAAGTTGATTTTCAGGATTTGAACTATTTGACTGCAGTTTAAACCAGTTTGAGAGTAGGTACAACTCTGAGTTCACAATCTGACCCTGTAACGCAATACCCAAACTGAGCAAACAGTTTGAAGTTCACTTCAGATTTCTTCATTTGGAGGATTACGATGAAGCATTTCCTGAGATGTCATGCTTTAAACAGCTAATGGCATGTGACAACCAAATGCTTTTACATTTTACGTTCTAAAGTTGCAAACACTTGGCCTCTCCCCCAAGCAGAGAAATACATAGCAGCCCTAAGAGCTTTATATTTGGGGCCACGTCAGACTCTCCTTTTACTTTAGCAGGCACTGGATGCAACCAGGAATCTGCTCACTGCAAAAGCAGAAAAAGAACTGCTCTAGGAATCGCCTCTCAGTGAGGGGCAGCCAGGGCTGTGGTGGGACTGTGGCTCTGGAGGAGGCAGAGAGCAGTGACTGCCAGCAGCACCACCACGTACCAAGCCTGCAACACTCCAGCCTTCCAAAACAAGCTGCTTTATGCTTTTCCCAGTAACTTCTTTCATAAAGTGCATGTGGACACACTAGACAAGGAAGAGTTTCAAAGGCAAAAGTGGGACTAGGTGTCCAATCCCTCCAGTGGCCTTCCCCAGGTGTGTCTTAAGGCTTTTGGGGTCAATCAAATGAAATGGCATCATCAGGCAAAAAGCTGCTGTTTCACATTGTGCCTGCCCAGGTTTCCCTGCACCACCACTGGTTGGAGGTCCACTGGGCCACTGGGTTCTACAGAGGACAAGCCTTTACAGATCAGAGGCTGCAAGGCTCAGGAGGCATTAAGTGTATGTATATATTATGCATACATACAAAAATAAAAATCAAACTTCACTGACAACCAGTAAAGATTTTAGTTCAGTTCAACCTCTATTTTACTTTGCAAACTTGCCTTTGCACTTCTTTTTAAATCAACAGTATAATTTCTGAACTACTCTAAGCCAAAGAATCACCCTTAATTATTACATGATACTAAGCAGGGGGCATCACAACACATAGGAAGCACCAGGACCCATCTTCTGAGCCCTGGCACTGCTTCTGGGTTTTGCTCTGAATTCCGGAGTCAAAACTACCCTCAATCACAGTTAAAAAAAAATCAGGATGCTTGCTATTAAGCTTCATCTTTCCTTCTACTGGAGAAATGCTGTTTCAGCTGAATCTGGTGGAATTACAGGAGCTGATTATGTTAACCACTGACTGTGTTTCCTGGAGGGCATCAGAGACTATGCTCTGACCCAAATCATTTAATTTTGATCCAAATTTGAACCATTTAATTTTAAGCTCCACATCTCTGGGAAACTAAAAAGGTAATACAAATGTCAGAGCAGCTTTTAAAACATGAGAGGTGGCAAGTGGCAAGGCACAAACACAATTGCTCCCAGCCATGCAGGGCAGCAAGAAACAAAGCCTTGCTGCTCCTGCTCCAAGTGGGAAACTTTGCCAAAGCAGGTTGTGGATGGAGAGGATAGGCAGTTGATGTCAGCTGGGCACAAGCTGGCTATTCTGCAGAACATTACAGTGACAGTCAGCCTTTTAGCTTTGGGTGAATGTTCTTTTTTGGGTGAATTTTTTTTTTGAGTGAATTTTCTGGCCTAAAGAGAGACGAGTGATGAGTGAGGTCCCAAGATATTTCTCATTGAAAGCATCATTAAAATGTATCCCAATTACTTTTGTTTGGGCTGTTATTTGTCAGACTGAAGGAAGCCAGCCACACTGTATCAATAATAATGAACTTAATAGCCTGGCAAAGATAAAATATTGATCATCTTGCTCACACCTTTCAACAGCTTGCTCAGTAATGGCATCAGGAGACAAAAACACTTCAACCTTTTCATGAAGGGATTTTTAAATAGCACATGAAGCGTGCAAGAGTATTCCAAAACCACACAGAGCAGCAGTGTACAAAACTATGTACTGTACCTCGTAAGATCCTTGGTGAGATACTAGAAGCTGCATAGCTGTGTTAGCAGGGTACCACATACAGGTAATTCACCCAGGGAAGAAGCAACATTCATTCAGGCCAAATGGCCCTACCTTGGCCATAACCACAGAGATTGCAGATACCGTTCACACATTGTGCCACGTACCTGAAAAACTTGATCACTCCATTTATCTCAGGACTCAGTTCAGCACAGGATGAACTATCTTAGTTTAACTAAGATATTTTAATACGAACTACACATGAGAGAAGTCCAGTTAAAGCCTAATAGTGAGGACAGTATAAGCTTACGAGAATCACAGGAAAAAACTACATTCAATAGGATGTTACACCACATCCCTAACAATCCTTAGATGCATTTTCTCCTCTGCTCCAGGATGGAGGAGTAACATTCACAACCTCTGGCTGCAGTCAGTGAACAGCGCAAAGGTTCACCAGCAGCACCATCCCATTCCCACCTCCCCTTCCCAGCAGGATGGCAAAGCACCCCAAAACTGAGAACCTATACACAGTCACTTCTGCTCCAGTGTAATTACAGCCTGCTTTTAATTATACTCAGGGCAACACAGCATAAACCCTAAATACACTGCATCTGTTTCGGTAGAGACAGTAATTTTCAGTCTTTCCTCCACAGCCTATAACCTCAGCTGAGCAGTTACGAAACAGCCATGTCCTGGTGAAGGAGCCAAGCCCTCTCCCATACACTCCTGACCTACAGATATGCTTAATATGTTAATTTTTGTTTTGGTTTCAGAACAAAACCTGCCTTTTAAAGAAAATTTTAACAGATTCTAAACCAGAAACACTGCACTCCCCTGAGGCATTAAAAAATGCAAACTGAAGACTTCCCATGTGTCGGGGTTATTACTTATTTCCTTCTAAAAACAGAAGAAGTGTTGCAACAGTTGTAATGCTCCAGCTCACAAGGCCAAGAAGATGTTTTCTTTCTGCACACTCATTAACCATAGTGTGGAACTCAATAACTGTTCTAATTTCCTACCTGAAATGTTTTTCTTCCCCCCAGTTTTCATTTTATGTTTTACATTTACATAGGACTACACTCCAGCACTTACCTTGAGAGTCTAGTTGCTGTCAAATACAATAAAAGGAAAGGAAAAGTGTCTGGAATCACAGAAGCTTTAGTGTTGAAAATTGTAATTTAATTTCTAGAAATGAATTTAAGCACTCAAAGCTTTCTTTGTCAGCCACAGATGAGAAATTGATAGGCTTTGAAAGCAAGCAAACATTTTTTTTAGTCGAATCTCTCAAGTAAATATTTATGTTAGATATAATAAGAGAGGTTATTTCACACCACAAATTAAATACCAGCTAGTTATTAAACCTGGTGTGATGCTATGAAACTCTCAGGTACTGTTGCCCACAATAGGTGCACTGTAATTAGGCTGGCTGAGCTCCAGGCAGGTTCCTAAGCCTCACCTTGAAACCCAGAGCGTTGGGCAAGCTGCTGCCATGGCATCAGGGGTCATCACAGAATGATTTGAGTTGGAAGGGACCTTAAAGGTCACCTGGTTCCAACCCCTTACCATGGGTAGGGACACCTTCCAATAGTCATAGAATCACAGAATAGTTAGGGTTAGAAAGGACCTTAAGATCATCTAGTTCCAACCCCCCTGCCATGAGCAGGGACACCACACACGAAACTATGTCGCCCAAGGCTCTGTCCAACCTGGTTCAAGGACAGATTTGCCTTGTGATACAAGTGAAAATCGCCTAACCACGCCACAATTCTTCTGCTTTTGTAAAATGCGTTGGTCTTCATATGCAAAACACTGGTTCTTCTCTAGTTTGCAAGGACACAGCATCTGCGGAGGGATAAGAGGGCCCAACCCAGGAAAGAGAGGGGACAGGGTCCTCCATGCTCTGGGTGGCCCAGCAGCCTCCCCAGCTTGAAGATGTTGGATTACATGTACCCCTCTGTGGAGGGATACCATCTCTGTGTGAGCACACAGAGCCCAAACCCATTCTTTAAAGTCTTAAATGTGCAAAACTTGTATCACATAGAATTTGATTTCTAAGAATAAATATACCAATATGTATGCCTGAGGCATAATAGAGACAAACTGCATTCTGCAAAATCATCCCAAAACCAGCCCCCCTAAGGCATGCCAGTAGTTCAGACATGGCAGCTCACGGTTCCAAGGGCAGGGAGGTGCTCAGCAGCGGCTCTATCAGCAGAGGCAGCCCCTCTCCTGCACCACCAGGCAGGACCAGCTCTGCCCAGCATGGCACAGGCACAGCACCCGCTCCACCCGCATGCTGACACCCTGCTGAGGTGACAGAGCACAAGCAGATGTAAATGCTGTTTGGCTTTTCTTTAAGCATCTTATTTGGCTAATTGCACAATCACAAGAAGGCTTCAAAGTGTGCCAGAGAGCAGGACGACACTTCGTGTCTGAAAAGGCCTTGCATTCCTCTTTCTCCTCTAATAAACACTGATGATGGACCACTATCCTACCATGTTGCCCTACCTCATTGTGTCTTAATGCATATATTTAACAAGATGACTTGTAAGTTTAGCACAGTGATAAGGCAAGATCACTTCAAAGTCCTGATTTATCTCTTATTACTGCAATATTTTGCCTACTGCCTTGGCAGAGCATGAGGGCTGTAAGCCAGCAGGGGTGGGCAGTGGGATTCCCTCACTCCACCTGGAGTTGCTTCACTGTGTGTAGTTGGTTATGGCATGTATAAAAACTGTTTGGATAGGACACTCCTAAAGAGAGGAAAGGGAAAAGTTTGATGCATAGCTGAAGGGGGAGAGGGAAGGGATGAAGCAAACACAGTCGGGTATCATCATCCATAACCCTAGCATGATGCCAGTATCCATTCTGAATGGAACCAGGGTACATTTCCTACCTGGCATGGTGGGACCCAGATGGCCAGCAAGCCCTGAGACATGCAGAAATCAACAGAGACCAGTCAGCACATGGCAACACCTGGGCCCAGGCCTGTAGTTTGATGCCCATAAGCAACTCAAAGGTGATCAAAATCAGGCCAGAGGCTTTCAAGCACACAATTTAATAAGACAGGATGACTACACACAGCAAGCAACACTGTGATGTATTGCTGTCACCCAGACAAGTTAGTTAGCTAAGAGATGCTCACACAACCTCCTCTCACTCTAGAAGTGTCATCAAGCTGGCAAAACTTTTTCACAAAAAGGCGCAACTCCAAAAGTACATTACATTACAGAAGCACCAAGATGCAAAATAAGGCATGTTCTTACTACTGTGAGCCATCATAATATTTTCCTCTGTTCATCAGGATAATAAAACAAAGAGTAAAGCTCTGCAACACACAAAAATAAGCTGGAACTCAAGCAAAAAGGGGATGGGAATGTTGCTGCATTTCACCATCTACCAATGAAGAATACAAGCACACACTTTTGAAAGAAAGGACACATCCACAGTATGCTAAATAAGTATTAATTAAATCATTATTAACAATCAAAATCTAATTCTGTCACTTTCGGATATCTTAACTAAAGTCATATTTGCAATACTATTATAACGAGTTACAGTTCAAGCAATAGAGCTGCTTGCAATAATTCAGAAACATGTACACTTTCATATGAATATATCGTGCCTAACTAATGAGATTGCTCATTTCATAACTTCAGTTCCATTTTTATTATTTCATAAAACTGGAAGTCCTTATCCATTTTATGAAAAACACCTTTGTGAAATTCATTAAATAAGCATAAAAAATTCATTAAACAAGTGAATTGCATTCATGGCTGCTTTGATGCAAATGCCCTTTAAGCAATGTAAAACTCCATATTGATTTAACCTTTCATGTTCTGATATTTCCATGTGGAGATATGTATATATAAAAATCTTTATTCAAGGAATAAAATTAAGCACTGATCCCTTGATCTCCAGCCAGGATGAGGTAGATTGGTCAATTTAAGTAGTCACTGCTGATCAGTAAACAGCTGAGTTTGTATTAAAACAGAGCACTGGTATTTCTGTACATCTTTGCTGGCAAATACCCATATAATATCTTGGGCCAAATCAATATGATGCCTGAAGTTTCCTCTGTAGTAGAAAGTCAACCAATACAGCCCAAGTCCTGCAGGACTAGTTATAACAAGGCAATGCTGGGCAAAGAAAAGGTAGAATAGCTTCTCCTGAGTACCTGGTGAGGTCCAGCTGCTCGTTCCCATAGCCTTTGTTCCCACTAAAAGCTGCTGCAAACTGCAGCCAACAAGCCAGGGTTTGTCTGAACCTACCACTACATGCCACCCGCACCAGGGAGCTGCCAAACTGAAGGATCAACTATTTTGTTGGGGTTACTCTGCATCCCTTCAGTGGCTCTGATATTAATTTGCCTCACTTCCTATCTTTAAACTCCATGACCTTCTCCCAGCACTTATGGCAGCATGAAGAGTTACAGATATCCCTAATCCCTAGTCCAGTAAAGTCACTCTCTTCTTTGTGTTTCCAATGCACTGTACTGCAGAGGAGATAGATAATGTGGAAAAGATGCACCTGCAACAAATAAATGTGCCTGCTACCCAAGATGTACATATGATTAGACCTGGAATTGTCATGGAATAAAGCGCTTGTACTCCTTCAATCACCCAAAACCACCTGTTGATGAGAAGTAATAATTTCCTCAAAGGCATATAGTAGTCAACCTGTAGGAAGCTAAGAAAAAGACATCCAGTGTATTCTAAAACAACCATGCCCCCAGCTGGGGTTTATGCTGGATGTCAGTGATGTCAGGCACTGACCACTCATCCCACCAGAAACACCATTCTTGTGGGTACCGGTTTGGAGGGCATTGTTCAAACCTGCCACTGAGTTTTAGAGTGGTTGCAGGAGGTCAGCGGCTGCAAAGGGATTCCAAGACCCTCATTGTTGAACCAGGCCAAGGTGGGATGGTGCAAGCTGAGCACACCTACTCACTGCTGTACCATTCGTTTCTGTTGTGCTTCATATCCAGTAGTTCTAACTAAGAAAGTGTAATTAAACAGTGCATACATGAAGGAGGGAGTGACATGCCCACCTGATAGCTTCACAAGGTCCATGTTTCAATGATGCCATTCCTGAACCACCTCCTCTACAGCCCTCCCATGCCTCATTTCCTTTCCCAGGTGCCTTTCCTGGACACGTCCTTCTCCCTCTGCTCATTTGGCTCCAGCAAACAGAGCCAGAAACAACTCTATTTCCATTTCTAACCATTTAAATTATAAACAATTATTTTAACGCACCAAAGCAGATCTTTAATCCTCATATTTCCCTCCAAAATATACTCAGACATCTTTATGTTCAGTAAGTCCAGCCAAATAAAACAAATCAAGTTTCTAGGCCAAGCTTTCTGGGAGTTAAAAATAAGCCCAAAAGTATTAAATAAATTTCAAAAAGAAAAAAATAAATAACAGCCAACATATTTACAGGATCATTTTCAAAACTCTCCCCAATTTTACCCAGCGTCTCAGAAGATACTGATTGAAAATGAAAAGTATCATGACATTTTCCCCACTTCAGAGAAAGAGAGCAGGAATCACAGTGAAAATAAGCTTTATAATAAAGGAGTTTCAGCCTTCATCACAGATCTGCATAAGCCAGAATAGCAGAAGGCTGCTCCCAGTTCTGTCATCACAACAGTAAACAAGAGGACAAAAACATCATCAGTTCCCACCCTCATACCTCCTGACCTCCCTACATATTGGTTGCTCCTCAGTTGGCTGAAAACTGTCCCCCCACCAGGAAGGGCATCGGTGATTAAACAAGCCCAAAACAGTGCTTGAAGCCATTACTTAACTTAATCATTATTAGGTTTTAGTTGAATCCTCCCTTGATATCATTGGCCAACAATAAGGTCTGCATGTAGCCTGCAGATCCTCAAGAATTGGCAGTCGTAGGAGGGCACATTTCCACCTACAGCAAGATTTAAACCGGGCTTTATAACAACTTAAAAAAAAAAAAAAAGAAGGGATAAGAACCTTGGGAGCTTTTTTATGATTACTAATTTAACAGACAAACTATGTTTTATTGATAATTCCAATAGTAAATTTGCCTTCCATACACACTGCTGCTGATGCCTAAAATAAGATGTGCAAGAAGAGATAATCTTGTGCCTAAGGCTTTTTTGGGATAATACGCAAGGCAAGCTTGCAACAACTCAACCAAGAGATATTCAAAAGAGCAGTGCTCAGCAAGAGCTGCTCCTGGCCTTTCTCCATCAGGAAAGGAGCTCAGCATTTCCATAGGCCTGCTGCTACCTGCCTCCCCACACAGGCACAAACTCACACAAGTGCCAGTCCTGCAGGTTTATTCAGAAATTAGATCTTCATTTAAGAAAATCCTTGGTGTGACAGCACTGTGGCTTTTAAAATTTGACTGTCTATATGCTGTTGGAAGTGGAGGTACAGACTCCAGAGAGCCTGCAGCACAAACACAACTCATTCATCTAGAGCAGTATTACTTGGCAGAGAAATAACATTACTTCAGTATAATTTGAGGGGGGAAAAAATATTATCCTTAAGTTTTGCATGTGAATGAGTAGATCTGGAGTGCCTCTGGGTCTGTGGGATGATTCCAGATGAAAATCTGACCTGGGATCTTCCAAAAGTCCTGATTTGTGCCATCACCATGCTGCAACATCACACCTCAAACAGGGCCATTGCCACGGATGCCAGGAACTCTTCCCTCACCATGTACACAACTGCACCCACTTTCACTCTCCTTCTTTCCCCAAACTCACACTCCCAGATCAGCTGTTGGGGGGCAGTTATTGCAACTGCATATAGCCAGGGTGCTGTTAACCTGCAAACACAGCTTCCTGCAACCTTTTCCTTGCACCTAAATTGGTTTCGCTTGAGAGAAAAAAAACTGGTTTTTTTAGCTAGGCTAACTAGTCAGTGATGTGCTTGGCTGGAACCCTGTTATGTTTTGCTACTTTATCATGTTGCTATTTCCATGTTCAAAGACTAGTTAAATTATTTACGCTACACTTCATATATTGTGTACAACACTTGCCTTGACACAAACAGCAGGAACCGCAAAGCCAGTTTCCTTGAGCTGATGCTTCAGAACAACAGTGCAGCACTTTGCAGGGAATCATGGAATCATAGAATAGTTAGGGTTGGAAAGGACCTTAAGATCATCTAGTTCCAACCCCCCTGCCATGGGCAGGGACACCACACACTAAACTATGTTACCCAAGGCTCTGTCCAGCTTCTCCTTGAACACCTCCAGGATTAGAGCATTCACAACTTCCTTGGATGGCCCACTCAAAACCTCAGCTCTCATCCCTCCCAAAAATATCAAGAGCCATGCAGATATGAATTTGCTTTAGAGTTTCAAATAGCAATATTGATTTAGTTCTGAAGGATATGGGGTTGGACTAGATGACCTTTGAAGGTCCCTTCCAACTCAAATTATTCTATGATTCTATATTATAAAACAGAGCATAAAAGGAATAAGCTGAGCAAGAGCATAGCTAACATCTGAAATTCACTCTGAATGATAAATTGCTTTCAGCCAGTAACACCCAACACTATTTCAAAATGTATATTATAGAACATGTACTTCAAGAGACTCTGTGAATATTTTATTATACCATCCCAATCATTTAGACTGTGTGATATAAGTCTCATTGTAGTTGCACTCCCTTTTGTGGTACAGTTTGATTTCGTCCCTGTCTTTTTATTAATTTAATCACAACTCAGTTGAATTACCATTTCTTCACTCATCAGCAACCACATTGGGCATAAAAGTTAAGAAACTCCATAAACTCTAGGAGTAATTCTGTGGCCTGGCAGGCACTTCAGCACAGAGCAAGCTCTTACTGCTGCTTTTCCCTTGCCGAACAGTACCAACCACCCCTGCAAACTGGAGGATGTTTCTTCAGTGCCACCTCATTTTCCACTGCACCCCAGCTGGCCTTGGCATTCCTCCTCTAAAGTAGGGCATCATAGAGCAGCACAGGCAATAAACTCAGCACACTCCTAGATGCTTCCAAGCGATGGTATCTACAGTGAACCGCATGGTGCATCCCTGGGATGGACAGGAAAACAGCATGGTGCTGTACAGACACACTGCAATACGGCTGCTGCTGAAGGAGTTCCCAACTTCATTTCCCTTCTCTGTATATTGCAAACAATAACTTGTATATAAAGCAGAATGGGGGTCAAAGGCAGGGAAGTTTATAACCAAAATCTTTTGGTATAAAATAATACTACACTTTCCATATAAAGCAGTAAGCCCAGGAGCTGCTATGTGCCTTCCTGTATATTATTATTAAAATTCAGTTAAGAGGCATTTTACTGAATCAGGTCAGGCCCTGAGTGTCCCCTCCGGTTCAAGCTTTGATATTGCACAGGTCTTGTGAATTGAGTCATAGATATCAGGAAACGTTACAAGTCAAATCAATATTTTATAGCCTTTGCACAGACTGTAGTCTGAAACTCTATCAGCACAGTGCTCTGAACAGAAGGATTTGCAGGAGCTAAAATAATTTACACTAATAAGGCACTGACCCATGCAGTCCTTAATGATCATTTAGCTTTGGCAATGCTTTTTACCGCTATTGAGCTACTTGGAGTTGTGGTTTTTTCCCCAGCAGAAAACTCCTACATCAGATTAAGGACATAAGCAGTAACCTAACCACAAGGCTCAGTTTTGTTTCATGTAAATTCATTTCAATTATATAAACTGCTAAATTAAGAAATGAGGTATTTAAAACAAAAGGGTTATAACAGAGCCACAAATACACAAACGAACATCACAGAAATTCTTAATTCCATTTCTTGCCTTGTTTGCTTATTGAAGTGCCATATGTTTCTGCAAGTGCTACGAAAATATCGTAAGATCGTAATTATAAGGTTTGTTGAATTATAGAGTAAAGAAACCACTTATTTACATTTAAATATGAACAGTGGTAATTGAAATGTCACATGCTCCTCTGTTCTTGACTCCAGAAAAATATTTATCTACCAGCAGCTTGATGTGCTTTCAACAACGGCCTGGATTCATGAAAGGGACTGTTACTCACATCACTCTCTGCTTTTATTTATTTCTCCCTTCTGATTTACGAACTCAAACAGAGGGTTCTGAAGTGCTCAGGCACTGACGTAGTGATGAAGACACTGCAAACAAGATTGTTACTAAGTTGGTGGTCAATAATTCTTTGACCTGTCAATATGGGAAGGCCTGCAATAGCTTTAGGAAATCAATTTTAAACTGACCTCATTGAACTGATGCAAAACCCAACTGAAGATGCATTTAAACTGATTAGCTCTTGTTACAGTCTGAGAACAAGCAAACCCAAGTCAGGCTGGTGTTGAGTACACAGAGAAAGGGTTTACAAGAGTTTAAAATAAAAATCGCATTAGTTGAACCAAGGCCCCTTTAAAGGGAAAAGACCTCTATAGAGACAGCCCCAGTGAAGGCACTGCAGTCATAGACAGATTCTGCTGTGCCAAACTTGCTTATGAACGACACTGGAAGCTTTACCCTCCTTGCAACATGACCAATGTCAGCAGAAAGCCTCCAAGAGGTTCAATTCCATCAAGTAAACTGAAAAGAACATCAAAAGCCCAAATCAGAGGACAGCAACTCACTGCAAGCAGCACATGGCTCAGACCCAGACAGTCAGCAATGAAAGCAGCCCCGGGAAGGCAGAAGCCAGTCTCCCTGCGTGCTCATCTCAAAAATTTACCATCACCTACCTGAGGAAAGACTCTCTAGAAAAAACCCTAACCCAGCAAAACTTGAGCCCAAGTCTTGTCCAAGGAAGTTGTCTCACTGCAGGGAACTGGACACCCTGATCCCACTGTGGCATGTCCCAGACTCAGTGTCTGTGGCTGCCATGAGGACAGGGACATCTTGCAGAACTAAGCGGGGCATCAAATTAAAACCAGCTCCCAGATCCACTTTCTTGGTCTAAAAAAACAAATGTTTTGCATAACCTTAAAACACACAAAGATTTTGCAAGTGATTTTTGCTGCTGAGTATTTTTCTGTTTGTAAAATATTAATAATTCTCATCATGTAAGGACTGAAGTTTGGGTCTTTCTTTGGTTGGTCTTTCTCCAAGAGAGCTATTCCACTGCACTACATGAAAACCCAGGGGGATTTACCAGCTCTGTTTAATAGCCCATTAGTCCACCACTAAGTTAATGGTAAAGCTTTCAATTAACACAAACAGGTTTTGTCTAATGCTAAACCCATGAATCTCAGTCACCTGCTCTGCTTCCCTCTACCTTTCCCAAAACACTCCTTGTTTTCTGGTTTAATAATTAAATGTAGGCATTTTTTTGAAGACTCTGGAAAGAAACTAGGCTGGCTGGAGCCTGGTGAGAAGTCCTGGTAACATTAGCAGAGAAACACTCAGGAGAGGAGAAAGAAAAATGTTTGGGGCTGTCACACCTTGTTTTGAGCACCAACAGAACTCCTCAAAGGCAGCACATCCAACACCAGCTGGGTCTGTGCTGGGATGTGGGAGAGCACACATGTATCACAGCAGCAGGAGGAGCGGGTACCTGAGAGTGAGAGCAGCATCCCCAAAGCACCGGGTCAGTAAACAGCATAATGAAATGTGACAGTAACTTCATTTGTAAAATACATGCTAAAGCGTTCAGGGCAAAAGTGCTAATAGCAAGGGCGGCATTTGCATAATTACACTGACTTTAAGGCTCTGGTTTTAAATTGACCTAACACTGTCTCTCATTGATGCAAACAGCAGTTGGCTCTGCTGCCCTGGGCCTCAGCTACTCACCACACTGGAGCACACGGCCTTCCACGCGGCACAGATTTCTACTGCAGGAGCTTCAGAACGCACTGTGGTAACACTGTGCATTAATGACTGAATCTGTCTTAGAAAGAATACTGGGGTTTATGTTGTCTGCCTGTCATTGGTGTCAAAGATCTGCCAGATAACCCCCACTGTTACCCCTCATTCTCTAAACTCCAGCAACACAGCTCTGCTTCATCACTATACCACACTGATTAGCCTGGAAGAACAAATAAGGGGCAAATTAACAGTAAAAAAAGGACTATAAGAGCAGACTAAACTGATGCTGTATTAAAAAATTCCCACACACACCCCCCATCCTTTCACACAGTAAGGACATTCTTCCCGCACGAGCTTTCCTGGTGGGCTTCACTGGCTACGTCTACAAACAGTATGTTTTTTACTAGCTTTGGATTCTGCTTCTGCAGATATGTCTTTTAATACTAGAGAGACTGATTGCATACAGTTTGTATGTAGCATTTAGTAATTCATAACAGATTTAATCTTATATTTATTAAATAAAACAATATTCTCATCATGGTACACAGTCAGCTTTACTTGGTACTGCCCAGGACATATTTGGCACACACCACCAAACCAAATGCATAGAGGTGACAAACAAAGGCCACTGTGGCCACGGTGCTACCCAGCCCTCAGCCCCCAGGCTAGTGAGTGACCTTCTTCCAGATACACACACACACACACAAGTCTACAAGTGACGGAAGGAGGTCAAGAAAATATTTAGGCTCAATGTAAGAGTATGGGTAAAACAATCAGAGGGGCATCATTTTTATTGAGTGATTTTGCACAGTAAAACTACACAAAACATGATAAGGAGCACAAGCGAGCTGGGCACGGACCTTGCAGCAAGGCTATTCCAGTGCTATGACTGCCCACTGCACATCTACTCAGGCTTTTTCTAGCTCTGCATAATCGAAGAGGCACTTGGAGGTGATGCATGAGGAACAAACCGAGCAGAGGAACCAGGCTCTGCCCATCATTTAGGGTCTGGCCTTGCTGGGAGCCTGTGCTGTTACACGCAGTTGAAACTTGGGAGAAGCAGTAGCCCCCAGGATCACCCCACCACCAGGCAGACCAACCACTCACTGCAGCAGTAGTTGGTATGACTGACTCTTCTTTCACTCTCAGCAGTAGCCAGTGAAATATATACGTCTCCTCCACCACTACCACAGGTACAGGTCTCTGCTGCTAAACCCATCCACCCAAAAAACTGTACATATTTTACAGAGATGGGAAGACAAAAAAAAATTATACAAAATATCCATGGTAGCTATAACACTTCCCTGTTAAGTATTAAAACATCAGACAACATCTTCATCTCTTCCCTGAAAATAATAAATATTGGAGATCCTCATTCCATCTTTGTTACATTTTAGTATTCTTTGCTTCATTGCCCATTTACAAATCATGAAGAATTCATAGATGAATAATGGACTGAGAATAATATCTGTGTGTGTGTATATATATAAAAACATAAAACCCAGAACAAGCTAAGAAGAGGATAAACTCTTCCTAGGCACAGTGAATTAATGACTAAAGTAATAAAATTAGAATTAAAAAAAATCAAACTGATACTGTTAAGTGTCTAAAATCCTTTCCAGGATCTCTGATGAGCAGTCATTACTCTGATCCACAATAAAGCATGTCATTTCATTGCCCACAGAGCCTCCCCATGATATAGAAATGAATTACTATTCTGGAGGTTCCCCCACTGTCTCTAGGGAATTTACAACACATTAAATTTAGCTCCTTTATCTCCTCCAAGGCGATATGCCACTCCAGTTACACACCACGGTGTGCCTTGACCAAGGAGGGAGGTAACTCCAGCCTCTGGTACTGAACTATGCTGCAGACTTGGGAAACCATCTCCCACCTTTGCAGCCCCTTTGCCCTCTCCTCTTCCCCACTGCCTAGAAAAAAACCCTGGCAAGCACTGCCTCTCCCAGGGCACCCCCAGACCCAGCATGAGTGCAGCTGGAAGACACCAGCACGTGTCTTACCCACCTTGGGCAGTCCTGGTCCCACAGCCACATGGCTCATGGCTCATGGGAGGGAGATGGGCTGGCTCCTAAAGCCACCTGTGGCTGCAATCACCCTCCTCACAGCTGCATTTTAACATGTTTATAAAATCCACATTGTTTATAAAATGTGATGCAAAGCACACGTCTGAGGTTTTTACTCAACCCCACTCGGGAGACCAGTTATTGACCCTCTTCTTTAGGGCCAATCTTTTTCTTCTCCATCTGAAAGGTGGAGAAAAAAGTAAAATAAGCCCCAGCATACAAATTCAATATGCTTTCAGCAAATCTTATGCCCCTAAATCACCCATGGAATGAACCCACCTCCAGGACAGGCTTGCTGAAAAACGTTATCCACAGGTGTTTGGGTTTTATTTAAAGTTCATTGCTGATTATTACTTCCTAGTAGAAATAATGGTGCTTTTTCATTTTGAAAGTCCATCAGTGAAAACATATACCTTTTTATGAGTTTAACTGTTTGGAACAACTTTTAAACAACTACTCAACTCATCTGAAGTTTCTTTCGTGGTATTGAAGGGTTTTCCTGTATCAAATTATCTGGATTTCTCATAGATTATGCATTTCTCAAAAACTCAGTTTGCAGATTAAAGACAGAAAGAAAAGTTAGAAAGGACACAACAGAAAAAAAGATCAGTAAAGAAAAATATTTTAAATATTAATGACCAAGGGGGAAATGGAAACACATTAAAGGCAAATGTGAGAGCTTTTAAATATGTGATTAAAATTGATTTATAAATGAGACTCTTCTTTAACCAAGTGCTTTAGCCTTCACTACTTATTTCCTTCTGCTGTCTCTCCAAGCATTGGTGTCACCACCCAAAGCCTATGGCATTAAGGAAAGACATCCAGAAAATAACTAGGCTGGCAATGGCGATGGGCTGTTCAAACAGGAAAACATCATTCTATTAAGAGTCTCAGAGAATGAGTTGAGCAGTTGGCTCTTTTCAAATGGCTGCAAAACCCCAGACACTTGCAGGACATCTGTCCCAGATCAGGCTGGAGGCTGATGGGGTTCAGGGGCTGGGACACAGCCAGGGGCTGCTCTGCCCACCCCACTGTGGCACAGAGCTGCAGTCAAGTCCACAAATGCAGGCACTTATTATTTACAGGGGCAGAAAAAGACTTTCCCATTTCTATCCTCCTCCTCCTTCTCCCTCCACATGGAACCCACACTCATCAGCAGGCAGGCTCCAATCCACACACAAGGGAAACCAAAGCAGCATACCCACTGAAAAGTGACTGCAGGTTGATGGTGAATGACTGGAGAAGCCCATCCTGTGCAGCCTGGAGGTGAACCCATACGCAGTGTACAGTGTGCCACAATCCCCCTCACTCCTTCTGCAGCACATCTCAAGTTCAGATAAATTACCCCAGGAACCTGCATTTTCAGGATGTATCTTTCAGATGTGCAGCAGAGAGTACATCACAAACCCAGCCACAAGCAGCATGTGAGACCGTAGGACTCCCAGGTCACTTTTTATTAAAGGATACATAGCAGATGTTTATTGCACAAACAACCCAATTAACATACCCAAAACTGTGGACACTTTCTTTGAAAGGAACGAATTTTGTGCATGAAACTGTGTAAATGGACAGAAAATGCTACTATATGTTTAACAAATTACTCGCAATTTAATCTTAGTTTAGATATGCAAAATGTTTTCTTTTAAAGCTGCTATCCATCATAAACCACGACAGTGTTATAGATGAAAACGCCAAACAGAAATATAAAACATCACTGAGAACTATAGATCTTGTACGTTGGATTTTGTGGCAAGAATGGTCCACAGAACTCATTCTGAATATCCTCATAAGATCCTTTTTATAGCAGGTTATGAATCATCACATGATATCTTTAAATGGATGATCAATACTATATTTTCTCATAAAACGTTTAGTTTGAAATCTGATTTTAAGTGCATTAGAGTTTTTGTGCACTGAATGAATGAGTGTCATAATAAATTGTCACCAAATATGAAAGAAATATAGCTTAGATTAATTGCCATATTTATTTATGAGTCTATAAAATACATTGTGAAAGTCCTGGCACATTTTTGGGATACCAGCTTGAACTTTCAAGAAAGTTAAAAGCATTAAACGAGACTGAAAGCAGATTTATTATTAGAATGTTTTTAATTGCAGTTTCAACCAGACACAGGTATTAGAATGGCTGTGCCCTTAATGGCCATGTCTCATGTGTTTTTTCTTTAAAAACTATATACTTTCCATATTTTTATTGATTTTATAAGATTTATTGCAGATTAGTGCTGCTTGTGTGTGAAAGCACAAGTGGTCTCAGCTTCCCCAGAGTAGTGGCTACAGATGGCCCATCGCTGCAGCAGCTCCTCCCAAGTGCCTCCCCAGCATCAGCACTGCCTGAAGCACCAAGGCAAGACCAGAGAAAAACCTCAGTTACCTGAAGGGGACCAGCAGAAGGTCCTCAGCGAATTTCCCAGCAGGTCCTGTTCAGCTGTCATTTCTACGAATGCAAAAGGGAGTTAATTCAGTAAGGATTTGGAGGGGAGTCAAGCTGAGCCCTTCTTTATTCAGACATTAACAAAGAGGCTCAAGGACAACTGATTTGGTGGGCCTGGGACCAACTGTCTTAAGTATTTTCTGGGTTTGCAGTAAGTTATAAGCTCACTATGTTTCTAATGTACAACAAACACAAGTAGATTTTTGTAAATTACAAATGAAAGTAAATAAGGAAGCAGTTCTGATAGCATGTTTAATAGGACACATTAAGTTGTGATAATTCTTGGAAAATAAGGCACTATTGCATGGAAGCAGCAGGCTAACTAAAAAATAGAATCTGGAAATTACAGCAAGAAGACTAGGTAATGGAATAGAACTGTCATTCGCTGTCACAGAACAGAAATGACAAACTACACCTAAGGTGATATTAAATTAAAACCCTTCAGCTTGGCAGCCAAATAATTCCTGCACACCAACTGCACATCTGCTGATATAAAGGTCATGGAAGCACAGCCATTGCTTGGTGGTTAATGAGACCTGGTGAGCCCAGTATCCTCCTCAAGCTGTGGCATAACAGCAAGGCCTTGTTAAAACAAACAAACAAACATACAAACAAATAAAACCATTAAAAATTATTTCTACTGATTTCACTGGGAACTGAGTGCAAGGAGGGGTCAGCCTGGGACAGAGCTGTGCTGCTGCCTCGTCCCTCCCACTGTAAGTTCCCCATATCTCAGCAAAGCAGAAACAACTTCTCAGGGGTGAAGTTCTCTCCAGTTTTGTGTGGACATATCTTCACCAGATGAACTCACACTTTAAAGAATAATCTACAGAGAAGCCTACAAAAGCTGGAACAGAAATACTGGATTACCCTGACATAGAGCACTCTTACAAAAGAAGTATTTCCTCATTAGCCAAGTACAGTTTCAGAAGCCAGGTTTAGTGATGGCCCCAGATCCGAGGGACACTACCCAGGAGCATGGGGAAGATCCACATGCAGCTTCCACCTGCTTGGCCACCTTGAGGCACAGAATGGTCCAGACTGAAGCCCCAGGTCCAGCCATCCTCCAACTCCAGGAACACTCAAGCCCAACATTTTACAGCCATTTCCTAAAACTGAATCATGGAAAACACAGTGATGATTTGAGATTCAGCAGATCTGTGGGTCACTGTAACAGTGATGATAGGTTCCAAGCAGAGTTGCCAGTTGTTGGAGAAGAGGCGGGAAGGTGAGGTGGCATGGTTAGGCCACCACAGAGGACTGTCAGGAAGAAGCAGCTCACTGTGATGTGAAGAAGTCCATGCAAAAGTGGTGCTTAGGGATCCCTGCAAATGGTATTATTACCCTCATGTGTCTCTTGCTTAATTTCC
>NW_009925226.1:0-2286 GCF_000696875.1 Nestor notabilis | reverse complement strand
TGCTGAAATTTTAAATGCCTCTTGATAGCCAGCCATCTAAACAAGAAAGTCTAGAGAAGCAATGGAAAGGTCCACCCATGTATTTCTTTCACTATGTACATATCAAAACCAGAGTGAAAGTGGAGTGAAAGTGGATTAACTCCTACATATGTAACTCTCTAGAAATCCACTGATCTCTTTTTTGGAGGTCCCTCTCAGAAGACAAGTGCCCAAAGGCAATCACAGTTATTCCTGACTTGTGTCAAAAGTGATCTAAAAATTAAATCTATGTTCAGTTTAGCCTTCAGCTGACAAGGTACCACATATTACCTCAGCAATTACACCTTACCCCCTAAATCAGGGTATGTCACATGCTGTGCTGGGCCAATTCTCCCCTCTGTCCCAAAGACAATTCTTTCTATTTTCTGCTTATATATTAGGCAATTAAAATGCTTTATCTTCAACAAGATATTAATCTTAATATTGTCCTAATTTGTTTCATCTTTTTCTGCCTCTTATGCAGAAATCAGTCTTGACAATAGCCACTGAGATAAGGACAGTAACCAGCAAGCTCCACAATAAACCATCATATACACTATTTTAGTTTGTCAAAACAATTAGTGTTCATTTTGGCTTTATTCAGTTAAATCTGCAGTGACTGATCAGTATAAATTATGTATTAGGCTGCCCAGCTGTACTTGTTTATTCATGCATGGACTTGAAGAATTTTCGTTTTCTCAGTACAAAAAAGCAACAGCCAAGAAGTCCCCCTGTACTTTAAAATATAAAGACACTTTCTTCTCAGCCCCATTTCTGCTCCATGGTTTTGAAGCCGCTTTCTTCCTACCATGCTTATTTCAATTAACCTATTACTGCATCCACAGTTATCAGCAGCCACATTTGCAGTGGCGGGAAGCACATACTGTTACTTTTACCCCTTGCAATTAACTCCTGAGCAAAGCAGTATCAGAGCTAAGCCAAATTATGTTGATTTTAAAAGGATCAAAAATCACATTGTAGGCTGCATTTGAAATCCTGCCTTGCTTGAGGAGGAACTAGTAGAAAGAAAGCTTACAGTTAAGCCTCACACTCTTCTTTCAAGAACAAAAGTTTGTGAATCAAGAGAGCTTGTTTTCCATTTTTGCTTGTGTTTATAGGCATAGAGTCCTCACTAGGATGCCTGGGAGAAGGCAATGTATGCCGGGGGGGCGGGGAGGGATGATACACTAGTACACAGGGAGGGAAATGACACAGATTAGGATAAAGGAGAGCAAAATCTGCAGTGACCATATACAGCATCAGTCACATTTCTCCACAACGCGGTGGATGAGCAGAATGGAAATCTGGCTGTAGAAGCCTTTTCTCTGCAATAAAAGAATGTGAATTGCACACTCCTTCCCCAGAGCTACCTCCATCAGGCTAGGTTCAAGAACCTGGTAATGGAAGGTTTGTGCCAATATTTACAAATCACAGAAAGATATTCTGGCAGCGCTGAAATGGTGAGTGTGGTCCTTCAGTGACAGACTGATAGGCTGAATGGTGGCAGGGCTCACAAGAACACAAAAAGCCAGAGTTTGCATCCTCCCGAAGAGCTGGGGAGCAAGGCAGAACTTGTATTTGTTAATGGGAACGCCAGTTAATATCCCAGGTTGTGAGAGCAACTAAAAGGGTTGCCTGTGTGGCTCTTGGGCATGTATAGAACAAAGTGTGCTACAGAAACGTCTGCGCAGGGCAGAGAGGTGTAAGTGGAGAGAGCTGGGTGGCAAAAGGCCGTCTCTCAAAGCCAGGCTCAGCTACAATGTACCTGGCAGGTAACAGATCTGCTTTCAAACTGATTGCACACAACAAAGATTACACTGATCTGCATTATGTCTGTTACAGAAGCACTTCTGCAGAGATTTCTGCCCCGGATTTGGTGGCCGCTGTGCTCAGCACATGGGTGAGGAGGGCGAGGACCCCACATGCAACTTGCCCACACGAATGGGGTGCCAACAGCTGCTCCCATGGGCTCTGAGCACAGCAGGACAGACACACAGCTACTCTTGTTTCTCCCTTAATTCAGCAAATAACGTATTTAAGTGTTCTGGTGAAAAGACTTGAATTTTGCTGAATTAAGTGCTTTAGAACAAGTGGGTTTATTACTTTATAATTAGCATAATTTCCCCCATAGGGATTCTTGCAATTAAATAATTAGCAGTAATGTTACCCAAAGGTGTTCTTTAATGAATTTCTTAAGGTACTGCCCCCGCTAACGAAAGCTGAAAAGGCTCGGTTTCACACCGCTCGAGTGCTCCCTCCCTTCGCCAG